>NC_048226.1:263430-343035 GCF_002007445.2 Ailuropoda melanoleuca
ACCCGGTCTCCTCGGCCCCCCGCTCCTCCGGCTGTCCGTCCGACTCCCCGGAACTCCAGCTCTGACCGCCGCCCCGGGCCATGTCGGGGGGGGGCTGGGAAGGGGGCTTCGGCGCGGGGGCTGCCCTCACGACCGTCCCGCCGCCCAGGGGCCGCCGCCTTGCCCTTCCGTGGGTCCGTGGGTCCCGCTGGCCCGAGGACCGGCCGGCTCGAGGGGTCGCGGGCGGGAACCCTGCCCCGAGGGGTGGGACTGGGCGAGCAGCGTCCTGCGCTCGCGGGCCGCGCCCGGGGGGTGTGGCCGCCCTCTGTGCGGTCACGTCACGGGCGGGGGTGCGTGCGGAGGCCTGCGGCGCACAGCGGCCCCCTTGAGGGGTTTAGGGTGAGCGGGGGTCCGCAGCCCTGGTGGGACCGCGGTTCCTGGGGCCCTGCAGCTGCTGACGCCCCCCGGGGCATCTTCAAGGCTGGCGCGAGGGTAAGACCTTCCAGATTCGTGCTGTGGGCCGGGGCCTCCCCACCGCGCATACCTGGATGCCCTCAAGCCCCCCAAGGGTAAGCAGTGACGTCCTTCAGGGGATAGTGGCCCCATATCCAGGTCTCCGAGAGTGGGCAGTGGCCCCCCGAGTCCTGCAGGTGGGAATCCTTGCAAAGCATTGAAGCTGGACCCGGCTGGTGGGCCCAGTGTTGTGCACATGGAGGCTGGGGGTGGGTGCCAGAGCTGGGCTCGGTGGCCCTCCGGCCCGGCCCTGCCTGGAAGGCTACAGTCACAGGTCTCTAACCTGCCTGGGCTGTTGCCAGGATCACCCCCCGGCGCAGAAACGGGTGTAGGAGAGTGTTATCAGTGAGCTGCAGGCTCCGAGCTCCAGCCCGGCCCTGGACACTGTCAGGGAGGGGCGGCCAATGCTCTCCTCTGGGATCCCCTGGTGTGGTTTGGGGTCCTGTGGCTGAGGCAGCCTCCATGCCCTCTTCCAGTTCCGTGCGAGTGAAGTGACTTAACATCCAAGCAAAACTCAGCTGCTCATTCCTGGTTTGGGAGACGCTGCTCTTTCCCCTCAACGAGGCCGCTCTGGAGCAGTGACCTGTGGGCAGACAATGCAGGGCTGCAGGTCAGGGAGCGAGGTTCCGCAGCCAGCTGTCGGGGCCGCCCGAGCCTTACCTGTCCACGCTTGTTTGCTCATTCGCCCAATGTGGTGGTCGCCACCTGCACGCCTGCCTCTCTGGGTTCCCTCGGCGATCACACGGGACGACAACGGTGCACGCTTCCGGCACGGGGGGTCTCAAAGCCAGCAGCTCATGGGATCCCTGTGTCTGGGCTGCACTGCAGACCGATGCCTTCAGAGCTTCTGGGGTGGACCCCAAGCCTCTGTATTTGTACAGCTCCTCAGGGGATTCCGGCGTGCAGTCAGGGCCGAGAGCCGCTGCCCGGCACCGCACGCTCCCCGACACAGTGCTCGGGACCAACGACGCCCCCACGGCACGCACGTGTGGGAGGCCAGAGCCTACGGCACAGAACGGGTCGAGGAACTCGGGAATTGCAGACCTGGCTTCACATCCCAGCGTTGTTTCTTCTGGCTGTGTGACCTTGGGCTGTGACCAGCCTTTCTGAGTCTTAAATTCGGTGACTTTTTAATGGGGACAACAGTGCTAGTATCCACTTCATAACCGTCTCAAGCACCTGGCAGTCCGAACACACTGATGCATGTTTTTGTCTTTCTGCTTTTGTCTAAGCTCAAAAGGCTGGCAAAGATTCTGTCCTCTGAGCCTCTTCTTAACTAGGCCTCAACCTTGACCCGTAAAGACTCGAGCAAACACTGACGCGATTTCCAACCTCTCAAGGCGCATCCCTGAGATGACTCCCACCCCCCGCCATCCCACCCCGAAATGCCTGCGTGAGAAACCCAGCCTGCCCAAACTTGTTACTGTTTCTTCCACCCAACACCTGAGGATAGGGCCTCTGTCTCCAGGGTCTGTGGGAGGCTGGAATCTGCCATCAGCGCCAGCCGGCAGACCCAGCGGGCGTGCCTGCGTTCACACCGGCCCTGTGTGAGGGCCTGCGCCTCCGAGGCCCCGCTTGCCCCATTCCCTCCTGCATCCTCTCCTTGGAGCACTGGGTTGCTTCTGGACACGTTGAAGTGAACTCTCTTCTTCACTGCGGTGTTTAAACCTGCCCTCCTCTAACGAATGTGACTAGGCGGGGAGGTCAGGAGGAACTTTGTGGGGGAAGGTTCATGCCAGGCACCAGAAGTGACACTGTCTTGGGCAGCAGGGAAGGGGGGGCGTGCTGAAGGGATGACAGAGAACACAGTGCCGGGTGGAGGAAGGCTCTGAACTGGGAGAAAAGGGACTGCCTTTGGGGAACACTTTGCTTCTCCTCTGATGGACCCTGGGAGCCATTGAAGGTCTTAGAGCAGGAGCTGCATTCTGGGAGGAATAACCAGCAGCAGTGAGCAGGAGCTGGTGGGTCCAGACCTGCTGGGAGGGCTCAGAGCAGGACATGCAGATTTGAGAGGCCAGGGAGCTGACCGGCTGGCCCAGAGAGGGGGTCTAGAGGGAGGAAGAGGACTCCAGGGTGAAGCTAACCTGCCTTAGAAAGTGGGAGGAGAAAACAGCCGTTAGGCCAGAAGAGAAGCCGGAGTGGGGAGAGGAGCTGAACCCATGGGAGGCCAGACAGGCCGGCGCCCAGGCAGCAGGGGGCCAGAGATAACAGAGCCCGGGCTCTGAGAGGCGGCCACAGAGGCTCTCCAAGGAGAGGCCCCCAAAATAACAGTTGTCGCTCGCAGGCCATCGTCAGTATCCCAAGGGACTTCTGCTCCCCTGCCTCTATTTGGGTGTGTGTGACTTTGGGAAATGTCCTCTCTATGAGCCTCAATTTCCCCTTCTGTACAATGGGGGCAAGAACACCAACCTCGCGGGGTTATAAAAAGATTAGTGGAGACAAGGCACCTAAAGTGCTTAATATGGCCGTGCTCACAAGACGGAATTTGTGGATTTCATCGCAGCAGGTGGTGGGTGTGCACCTGCTGGGTGCCTGGCTCTGTGCTGGGCGCCTGGCTCTGTGCTGGGCAGCCACAACACAGCAGGAATAAGGTAGTGGCTTATTCCTCAGGCCACACCTGAGCCCCTGAATCTAACCGCCCTGGGTAACCCCCAGCTTGGGCCATGTTGCCCGCAAGCCAGCCGCAAAGACTCTTACTAAAATCACCATGGCTACGTTGCTGTAACAGCAAAACCCAAGCTTCTGATGATGTTTCTGTGGGTTACGGTCTCCAAGAGCCCACTTCCTCCTGGGACACAGGCCTCCGCCCAGAGCTGCTGCCACCAGAAAGGGGAGGTGTCTGTTTCAGGAGAAAGAACTCAGAGAGGGAGGCAGCGGCCCTCCTGGTGCATATTTGTACTTCGCACATGGCGAAGGCTTATGGGCCCGTGGGGAACAGACCATGCGCGCATGGAGCCCCCCAAGCTAGCGGGGACTTAAACCTCTAACTACGCAGAGCGAAGAGAGCCATGCAGGGGAAGCAGACGCAGACCCCGGCTCGCCCGACTGCGTTTCCTACAAACAGAAGGTCGCGGCAACCCTGGGTCCCGCGCGTCTCCTGGCTCCACTGTTCCAACAGCACTTCCCACTCGGAGTCTCTGTGCCACAGTTGGATAATTCTCCCAATATTTCAAGTGTTTTCCCTGTATTTGTTATGGTGATTGGTGGTCTTTGATGTTCCTGCAGTCTAGGGGCGCGTGGACAGCGCGCTTACTGATAGATGCTGGTTGTGACGGACTGCTCCGCCCATCAGCTGCCCGGCCTCGTCCTCCCTCTTCCCTGAGACACAACAATGCTAAAATTAGGCCCTCACTACCCCTACAGTGGCCCTAAGTGTTGAAGTGAAGGGGAAGAGACCCCCGTGTCTCACTTCAAACCAAACCTAGAAATTATTAAGCTTAGTGAGGAAGGTACGTCAAAGGCCAAAAGAGGCCAAAAGCTCGGCCTTTTGCACCAGTTGGCGGAGTGGTGACTGCGAAGGAAAAGCTCTTGAAGGAAATTGGAGGACCATGCCAGTGAACCCGTGAATGAGAAAGGGAAACAGGCCTGGTCTGGACAGAAGCCCCAACAGCCACCCCACGGCCTGGAGCCAAACCTCGCCCAGAGCAAGGTCCTCACGCTCTTCCGTTCGGAGAGGCAGGGAGGGACAGAGCCGCAGAAGACAAGTCTGGAGCCCGCAGAGGCGGTTCCTGGGGTGGAAGGAAAGACACCGTCTCCGTCACAGAGGCAGCACGCTCTCCGGAAGATGCAGCTCGGACCGTTCACGAAGGCGGCTGCTCTCAACGGCACAGATTTTCAGTGGATGGAACAGCCTGACCTCAGAAGAAGACACCAGCGAGGGCCCCACAGCTGGACAGGAGTCCGTGCAGCAACGTCCACAACAGCCAACTAGGGAAAGAGCCCACACGTCCATCGACAGATGGACGGGTAAAGAAGGGGGTGTGTGTGTGTGTATGTATACACATTAATTGAATTTAAATTTAAAATTAAAAAAATAATAAAGTGTACCATTTGATAAACGTATAAACCGACGAGACCTTCACCTCAAGCAGGGTGGTGAACACACGCATCGCTCCCCAAAGCGTCCCCCTGAGGGAATGTGCGTTTAAAAGACTGACTACCCCAGCTGGTAATGAATGAGCCGGAGGCTCATTCAACTGTCTCCTAGTTTGGGTCTTTCCAGGAAGTAAAGCTCTCAGTGCGCTTGGGTGTGGTGCTGGCTCGGCCTCTTCCGCTGTGTGACCTCTGGCAACGACGTCGCTGTGTCAGTCTCTCATCCCTAACAGTACGACCCCAGAGGGTTGCGGGGAGTACGTAAGGTCACACATGGGATTGCACGCACACGTGCATGCATATGCATGTGTAAATCTTACGCGGCAAACCCCTAGGGCTGTTCCTGACACATGCGGTCAACGTGGACCGTTGTCACTTGATGCCAAGAGCCCATCAGTGCGTCTGCGGGAAGTGGCGCATTTGGAAATACAGAACGCCCAACAGGGTAGCTAGAACGGGAACTGTCCCCGGAAAACACACTGAAAAGCAGTTTAGAGAGGAGTTTGCGATTCTAAGGGCCGGGTCTTTACAGATGACAGCTGAATGGGGGACACGGAGGAGGGTCGTCTGCTCCAGGAGGGAGCACGGAGGCAAAGGGGAGGAGGAAAGGAGCGGCTACGAGTAGAGAGCCCAGCTGAGGCGAGGCTGGCTGCTGTCCTGTCTCCTCACCTCCAGCCACCCGCCTCCAGCGGGCGGATGCACGGATGTGGGTGTGGGAGAGTGTGCACGTGTGAGCGTGCACGTGTGAGCGTGCACACGTGTGTGCACGTGTGAGTTTGCACGTGAGCGTGTGAGCATGTGCGTGCGTGTGTGAGCGTGTGTGCACGTGTGAGTTTGCACGTGTGAGCGTGTGCACGTGTGAGTGTGAGCGTGTGTGCATGTGTGCGCGTGTGCGTGCGTGTGCGTGCACATGTGAGTGCACACGTGAGCATGTGTGCCGCGCAGGGCGGGGCTGGGAGGGGACGAGAAGGCTCAGGCGAGGCCGTCGATCCTCCGACTCTGGGAAGGCATAGAGTTGTGGGAAAGCCTGCATGTGAGCCTGTCGGCTTTGAGGGATTTGAATAGATTTTACCTACACTGATGACGATCTGAGTCCATCTGTTACTCTTACTCTCATTGTTATACAAAAAAATACCCCGCTAAAGAGACTCCCTCCTGGGAGAAACACAGAGGAAAGAAGAGCACGGTCTTGGTGCAAAAAAATTAAAAAATAAATGTAAAAATCCCTCTGGAAATGCTTGCTTGGCAGAAATACGTCTTTCCTTTCGGGTTAGCTGACAAGCGGTGTCTGGAACAGCCCTAGGAAACGTCAGGCCTTGAACAAAGAAATGAAGATCCCAGTATTTTAGAAGGTCCCACTCATGACGCACCCCCAAAAATGCAAATTAAGAGTAGCATGATACTACTTTTTGCCAGTGAGGACCAGGAGAGGCGGCGTCCACAGTGGAACTGCGGGTCTTGTGCAGTGGAGAGAGCCCCCCATGTTCACCGGCTGTGGGCCTCACTGAGGAGGCCAGCAGGACCGGGGCACCGGGTGACAGGCATCCCAGACCCAGCTCCAAGGTCACCCAGCACAGGAAGGGCAGGGTCCAGAACTCGGAAAAGACCAGCATTCACCTGCAAGGCATCATAGTACCCAGAGAACCTCGAGAGCCAAGCTCGTTAATTTTCAGATTTTCACAATAATTTATTAAACTATAAATTATGCGCAGTGAAAGGCACAGCACTGTGGACCGCCCAGTGCCTGCCTGTGTGTGTGAACCCACGTGACCACCACCGGGCTCCAGAGAGAGCAGCTCCTTCACCCCAGTGTCCTCCGTACGCACCCTGGCTCTGTCCCCACGGGGCGGCTGTGCCCACTGCTGACCCCACGCCCGTGGGACCATAATGTGCGTGTTCCTTGCATCCGGCTGCTTCTGCTCTTGGTGTTTCTGAGACGTGCCCGTGGCCGTGCGCTCCTGCGGGCAACACGTGCGGGTCCCCGTGGCCCTGCCGCCTTGTCATCAGCCGCGTCGCCTGTAGTCGTTTCCGGTGATGTAGTCATAGTGAAGCCTGTCATGGGCTTTTCCCTGAGAACCCAGCAGACTGAGCATCTGTTTATGGGCTTGTTTCAAAGGCCAATGGGGGGATGTCAAGGGCCCGGGAACCCATGGAGGGGGGTCCCCCAAAGACGGCTCAGCTCCACTTTGGGGGGTGGGTGGTGAAATGTACATCTGTTGTCCTCCTTTCCCCAACCTTCTCGCCGCTTTCTGTGGGCCGGCAGTGGTTTTGGCGACAGGGGAGGACTGGGGAAGTTGTCCTTGTGTTTGGGGGCTTAACATGGAACCCGTGGTGAGACGCGGCCTGCGTTGAGCCACCTTGGACGGCACGTAGCTCCTTCCCGTGAGGCTTCCAGGCAATTCCGTTGACTGGATTGGCTCTGACTTCCTTCCATTGCTGCAGAAACCCCGGGGTGGCTGTGGGCTCTGGGGCAGGTGCAGGGAGGCCCGAGGAGCGAGACCGCCGGCAGCACGGCTCAGTGAAGTGCGTCACATGGAACATGGTTGTGTGATGGCCCAGCACCAGTGTCCTGTCCAGTAGCCCTCCAGAGAGGGGTCTCTCCCTGCGGCAGGGCCGGCCGGGCTGCCGGGCGCTTGGCCTGTTCGCTGCCCCCGGAGCACCGGAGGGACACAGCCAGCAATGTTGTTGGCCCAGCCTCCTGCCAATTCTGCAGGTCCTCCCGCGACCTTGCAGTAGGTGGCCACGGGTCTGAATGTGGCCCACGGGAAGCGAGGGGATGGTTTGGGAGCCCTCCCGCGACGTCTCTCTCCCTCTGCCTGCGGCGGCGTGGTGGCAGGTGACCCGGGAAGCCGTGTGTGGAGCTGCGTGTCTGGGTGGCTGCGGGAAGCAGAGCGGTCCCCACACCCCACACCCGTCAGAACAGCTGCCGGGGCTTTATGGGAGCAAGACAGAAATCCGTTCTGGGTAGAGCTGCTGTAGCTTTGGGGCTTTCCCAGCGCATCCGTTGCCCGCCCTCGTGCAGCTAGCTGGAGCCGGTTCCTGCGGCCTGCCACCGAACACTCGGACCCACCAATCGATCTGCGACTCGGCGTCTATCCGGAAGGGCGTGCGCGAAAACGCCAACGACCCGATCTCCGGATGACGGAGGTTTGGGTGATTTCTATTTTCTTATTCTGCTCTTCTGTGTGTGTGTCTCTCTCTCTCTTTTTTTTTGCATGAGAATTTATGTAAAATATACTTAGAAAAAGTCATTAAAAGTAAGCAGGTTTGGATTCTCCAAGACGGGGCCAGAGCAGCACCGTCTCTGCCCGGAAGGCCACCGGGCTTGCAGAAGGGCTGACCTGGGGCCCCTTGAATCGTCTGTGAGCTCGGCGCCCAGCCCAGCAGCCTGCACGGCTGTCCTCCCTGCGTCAGGACCCTGAGTCCTGCCTGCTTCAGAGTGGGGCCCGGAGCCGAGCCCGGTAGCAGAGGCCGGCCCGCCATCCAGGGAGGCGTCTCTGGCCCCGGGGTCAGCACGCCCACAAGCCCTGGGAGGGCCACACGGGGACTGAGGACAGGCCCCCGGAACACCAGTGCGTGCTCCTCCCAATTCTCTGATCCTCCCCGGGCGGGGGCAGCGGGGCGAGGCCCGCGCTAGGAGGGCCCCATGTCTTTGTTTGGTTTGGACCAACACACTGTCCGGGGCACCAGCTGTGGTCTTTGAGCTGTCCGGGCAGGAGACCTCGCTCACCAGCTGCAGGGAAGGCTCAGCGTGTGCTGTGGCCGGCCCCCTCAGGAGCTTCACACCCGCCCCGCGGCGTGGCACAATCGCGCATTTCCCAGTGAGGAGACAGAGCCACCGCTCACCCCAGGTCAAGCGCTGCGAGGATGGGGACCCTGCCAGGACCCCAGCCCCATCTCAAGGATCCCAAAGCCCACTGCGTTCTTTCCAGTCTGCCACACACCTGTGTCCGCGGCTGAGGTCCGGGGGACAGGCGGTTAGCTGTGCAGCCAAACCCTCACGGGACCGGCGCAAGGACGCGGGAAAGCCTCTCCGGCTCCAGCAAAGTCTTGGCTTCTTTCTTGTTTTTATGAGGAGGCGGGTTAGCTCCCGTGCAAATGTTTTGCTCAGTTTCTGCAAAAATCATATAATCCGCATACACACCCTCCCAATCTTTGGGTGAGGACATTAAGACCCCAAAATGGGCCCCAGCTTGCCCAGGGTCCCAAGCACGTTAGTCCAGACAGCTTCACGTTAGAACCTGGGCGTCCTCGCTCCCAGACGATGACTCTGCAGCAAACAGCCGACAAAACACCCCAATCACTGTCCTGTGCTCGGTAGTTTTATTTTGGTTTATTTTAAATTCCAGGGCGGTTCAATTACATTAGTTTCACCCGGTGCTCGTGACGTGTGTAGGCTCAGCGACCTTAAAAATAAGCTTCCTACTGCAATATAACGTCCCCACCGAAAATACACTCGTCCCCAGCACACAGCTCGATGAATTATCACAAAGGGAACAGAGCTGGAGCAGCCTCCGGGGGCCCCCCGGGGAACGGCCCTGACGTCTAACGTGCGGAGTCGCAGTTCCTCTCTGTGACCGTTGTCCACGTGAGCCCTGAAACACGGGTGGTTCTGTGTCTCGCTGCTTTGGGTCCGTGTGAGCCTGGTGAGAATTACCGGTTTCTGAGCTGACAGTAACTACATTCTCACTGCTGCTTGCTGCCCGCCGGAGTATGTCACCCACTCTGCTGTCCGTGAGCACTGGGGGTGTTTCCAGTGGGGGGCTGGTGTGGCCTCGGACACGCCCGTGCCTGTCTGCTAGTGCACGTGTGTTCACGTCTGTAGGGCCCACCCCGGGAGTGGGATCGCCGTGGGGGTCAGGGTGGCGCTTCCTCTCGGCCCCCCCAGGCCTTCCCCCCGTGGGGACCCCAGCGTGGTGCTTTGAGCCATCCCCGGTGAGGCGTGGGGAGAACGGGCACGTGGGCAACAGCGGGCACCGACGGGCTTCAGTAGAGCGCTGCCTGCGGGCTCTGACGTGTCTGAGAGAAGTGCTCGCGGTAGAACCGTTCAGATAACCCCTTTCAGATACACAAAGGCCCCACATCTGCAGTTCGGGAACCCGTTCTGTTCAGGCTGCCAGTTGCTGATAACCTGCTGAACCTGCACGGCCTCACCCGCGGGGGCTGGAGCACGCTGGATGCCTCTGCAGCTGTGCTGGGGCTAGGCCGTGTCCCCCTGCCCTGCGTCCCCTTATCCCTGCGTCCCCTTACACCTGCGTCCTCTTGCCCCAGCGTCCCCTTGCCCCTGCGTCCCCCTTACCCCTGCGTCCCCTTACCCCTGCGTCCCCCTGCCCCTGCGTCTTCTTACCACTGCATCCCCTTACCCCTTGCGCCCCCTTGACCCTGCGTCCCCTGCCCCGGTGTTCCCTTACCCCTGTGTCCCCTTACCCTGCGTCCCCTTGCCCCTACATCTTCTTACCACTGCATCCCCTTACCCCTGCGCCCCCTTGACCCTGCGTCCCCTGCGTCCCCGCCCCCCTCCCTCAGGCCCGGCGCAGTGCCCGCTACATGGAAGGTTCTCCGTAAGCGTTTGTGGGATTTAATTTAGCTTTCTAAAATACAAACAGGGCGACATTGCTGAAAGCCCAGGTGCCACATGCTGTGCGTGGGCCGTAGCCTTGTGTGCCTCCCCGTGGCTGCCTGGCTGCCGTAACAAACAGCCACAAACTGAGCGACGGAAGGAGTACACATTTCTTCTCCTCCAGCTCCAGAGGCCAGAAATCCAGGACAGGTCTCGCTGGGCTACAATCCAGGCGTGGGCAGGGCTGCGTTCCTCTCGAGACTCTGGAGGGGGACCGTGGCCTTGCCTGTCCCAGCTTCCGGAAGCTCCCCCCCCCAGGCCTGTGCTCGGGACCCCTCCCCCATCTTCCAGTCTCTGCCTGACTCTGTCCTTGGCCGCATCTCCCCTCACTCCCGCCCTCCTGCCTCCCTCTCATACAGACCCTTGTGACCACGTTGGGACCCCCGGATAATCCAGGATAAGCTCCCATCCTGAGGACCTTAACTGGACCCATTGATTAACAAACGAACGTGAACAAATTCGCAGCTGTGTGAGGACATGGACATCTTCGGGGGCCATAACTCTGCCCCAGACCCAGGAGCTGCTTGGTGGGTCCACACCCACGCTCTCCTCTCCCGGCCCTCGGTTCTCTGTGAGCCCGCACTTCTCTCCTGCTTCCACAGCTTTGTTCCTACGATTCGCACCCCCAAACTCACGTTCACCAGGGAGCCACCCGGGAGCTCAAAGTCTGGCTCCGTCATGTGCTGCCTGCGTGACTTCAGGCAGGTTCACGTCGGTGTGTCCCAGGGTCCTCATCTATAAAACAACAATAATAATAATGCACTTTTATGAGGCCGCGTGAGGGCAAACCAGGAGAAGGCACATAACATGCTTTAGCACAGACCCTGGGAAACAACAGCTTAATTCAAACAGTGGTCCTGTTTCCATTGTTTCTGATGTCAGAGGCCCCCTTCCTCGTCGGGCCAAAACTCCACACGAGCAGACCTGTGTTCCGCATCCCTGTGCCGGGGTGGTCAGACCTCAGAGCCGCCAGGAAAAGCAGGTTCCCGAACCCCAGACTGAGCAGAGGGGGCAGGGAGGATGTCCCCATGGAATGTACCAGAAAAAGCTGGAGCACATAAGGGTATCTGGGAAGGCTTCCCAGAGGAGGTGAGTGTGGGAAGTCCGGAGTGAGAGGAGGTAGCCCTCCCCACTTTCTGCACCTTTCCATCACCTCTTTAAGTCTCCCACAGCCCTGTGGTGTGAACGCTCTTTCCAATGGGGGCAAAGCCCACGGGGAAGCAGGTACGGATGCCGAGAAGGTCCCTGGGGGTGACTTGGCTCCTCTGTGATCCAGGTCCTCAGACAGGGCTGATGGAAGCTGGCCCCAGAGCCCCAGCTCCCCCTGGGGCTCCACTCAGTCTTCTTGGGGGCTGGGGGCTCAAGGTCTGACTCAGTTCTGCCTCAGGGAGAACTCCAAAAACAACGGATCTCCTGAAGTCCTAGCAGGCAAAAGCAGTCTACTGGGGCGACCACATTCTTATTTGGAAAAGGAAAAAAAGCTTTATGGACTCTCGGGCACCATTACAGAAAAGAGCACCGATGCATTTAGCTGTGGCGGCAGCCTGCCCTGAGCTCCGTCCCCTGGGCTCCCTGAGCACCGAGAAGACTTATTATCCTCCATTCTTCAGATGAGAAAATTGAAGCACAGAGAGGTAAATAATGTATCCAGGGTCACACAGCTTGTAAGCCGCTCTTTTATCCCAGGTTCCCCAGGAAACAGAGCCCAAGGCAAAGCTTCTGCCCTAAGACTTTATGTGCGGGGGCCGGGCGGGGGGACTGAGGCAGAAAAGGGTGGAGAGCAAATACAAGGTAGTGGTCAGCGTGAGAACAGCTCTCTGTCACAGCCTGTGGGACCCAGGCAGCCGGTTCCACGGAGAGGAGCGGGGCAGGGCTCCCGCTGAGGGCTCCTCCCAGTCTCCTCTGTGTCCACACGAGGGAGCTGGTGCAGAGACAGTGTCTGGCAGGACGGGGCGGTCGGAGGCTCGAGGCCCAGGGGGCAGACCGGCCCAGCCTGCACCCCCGCCCCACCCCCACCCGCCGCCCAGGTTGAGTGGTAACCCGGCCTTGCAGCTCATCTTCCTCGTCCTTGATCGCTACGCTGGTTTCAGTGAGGGGTTCTGCCCCTGGCAACCAAGAGTCCCCATTTTATAGATGCAGAAACAGACTCGGAGAAGGGGTGACTTGTCCTGGGCTGTGTGCTTGTCCTACACCAGGGCTCAGCCTCTGCCCTGCGAACCCCCCTCTGTGGCCCTCAGCCTGGGCCTTCCAGGTGCCAGAAGAAGGTGCCGCCTCTGCAGACCTGCCGTTGTCCGGGGCAGCCCACCTCCTCCTCGTCCGCCCCAGTCTCCTCCCTCAGAGGGCTTGTTCCCAGGTAGCCCCGCTGCCCCTGCTGGCCCTGTGCCCACTCAGAACCCCAATGCGCCACGTCCCCTGCGTCGGGAAGGCTCGGCCCCGGGTGGTAAGTCTGTGAGACCCTGAGGCCCTGGGAGCAGAGTCTGACCTTCGGGAACCCCTCCTGGGATTCTGTCCAGAGCTGGAGGAAACTCAGCGTGGGGCCAGGGACCCAAACCCCACCTGTCCACAGGACACAGATGCAGCCCTGGCACGGAGCCCTCGGGTGCACAGGCCTGGAAGCTGGGCTCTGCGACCCGATGCAGGGGGCGACCTGGGCAGGGGGAGGAAGGTGGCTTCTGGGGGTGGAAGTGGTTATTGGAAATTGGGTCTGTGGGAGAGGCTGCTGTTCTCCTGAGCCCAGGGCTTAGCCCAAGCAGCCAGAGCCCCAGAGCAGAGCTCTTAGAAACTAAAAAAACAAAACCAAAAACTATGCCCTAGTAATACATACACATGGTAACGGAACAACAGCCCAGAGGAGATGATGCCGAAAATACGTAACAACGCTCCCCCTGCCCGAGGTGCAGAGACATCTGCCCTTGTTTTGCTTTTTCAACCATTCCTGTTTGTAACACCGGTTTCTTGAGAGGGTTCCGCAGGTTTAAAGCATACACTCATCTCCCGCGGTCTCGGTGTATCGGCCGGACAGCACACCCACATGCACGACTGAACTCATTGCGCGCAGTGGCCCCAGCCCCCGCCAGGGCTTGGTCTTGGTGCTCCGAGCTGTGGCTGTGTTATCTGCTCCTACAGCGTTGAACAGCTTGCCATGCCTGCACCTCGTGTTCCAGCCGTGTTCGTGGAACTGACAGTCCTCCGTGTGTGCTGTGGGTACCCCACTGCCACGTACCCACGCGACGCCTCTGGCGGCCATTCCCTGGCTCTGGCATGGTTCCAATGGAAAACACTTACATCCTTCGGCGAAAACAAAACTAAATTTCCCCAGCTTTTTCTATAGCAGACTCTGAAAGTGTCCTATGATCAAATATCAGTGGAATGGACATTTTTTGAAAGTTCCATATTAATTTAAGCGTGCATTGGAGAAGACTTAAGGGTGTACGAGGCCAGAGGTGTGCAGACCTGGCAGAGACCGTGGCGGTCTGGGATGAACTGGAAAACTGGCCTCAGGCTCCAGGCTGTGGAACCGGCTGTGTGTGTAGTCACCGCCCAGCCCCCATCCAGGCTCCGCGAGGGCAGGTAGGGACATGCAGACTCGGTTTTTCCCGAACTGTTTACAGTGTTGCCACATTCACATTTGTGCCAGGATTTGTCTTTGCAAGTTGTTTTCTTAGTGTTTGGAATTGTCTCCTTTGTTGCTCTAATGCTCCTGTGTTCATATCAACCAAACAGTACCTCTTAGGGCTGAATCACTGAGTCATTACTAAAGCCTGTTACGGGGACTGCCCCTTTTTGCGGGGAGACATCCTATTTCCAAAAGGAGCTGTTTACTCCACCGCAGTGGCCAGGGGGCAGACAGAAACCTCTCCCTTTCTGGAGTGTGCGTTCTAGTGGATTGTGGACAGGTGAACGATAAAAACCACAGCATCCTCAAATTAGGTGATGGGAAGGGGCGTGCAGAAAATGAACAGAATGGGGCTGGGGAGTGCTGGGTGGGGGTACGGTTCCAGCTGGGGCGGTCGGAGAAGGCGTCCCGAGAAGGTGACATCTGAGCAAGGCTGAGGGAGGTGAAGGAGGGACAGCCAGTATTTGGGGACAGTGTGTTTCAGACGAGGGAACATTGTGCAAAGGCCCTGAGGCAGTGGGAACAGCAAAGAGGCTGGCGTGACTGGGGGCGGAGGGCTTGTAGGAGGTGCTGGCACGTCCTGGAGGCCAGATCACAGAGGGCCTAGTGGACCAGGACAAGGGAAGATTTTGGGCGGGTCTGACAGAGGAGCGATGTGCTCTCAGACTGCAGCTATAACGGGGCGGTGTGGACTCATCCGTGCGCGGGGTCCAAGACTCCCTCTGCCCCCTCGGGTCCGGGACTGGGAAGGCCAGTCGTCGACATCTGATGGGGGCACACCCAGCACACCCAGGTCCCTGGTCCCTTCCAGGATGACTCCTTCCCGCAGTCCCACCCCTCCCTACAGGCCCACCCCTCGCTCCCCCAGCACCACCCCATCCTCTCAGCACCACACCATCCCTGCTGCCCCGCCCCACCCTCGCAGGCCCGCCCCCTCATTGCCCCTTCCCTCTCCTTCCCAAGACCCCTACTCTAATCTCCCGGAGAGGAAATGGGCTCCGCGTGCACATGCGCACCGTCCTGTTCCAGGTCAGCTTGGCGGGGACAGGTGCGGGGGCCGACGTCCCCACGGGCTCCGGTGCAGGGAAGGAGGCAGAGACCAAGCTATCCCCGCCAATGCAGCCGTGCGCGGGCAAGCCCCATCGGCCTCCGGCTCCGGGCGCCGCCCCTTCCCAACCGTGTGGTTCACTCGTCACCCGGGACTCTCAGAAGTCGCGACTCCCAACCCGCCGCCCTGCGGCCAAGCTCAGGCTCACGGGGCTGGATGGAGTCCCTTCCCCGAGGTCGCTCAGCTCCTGAGCACAAGCACGGGGAGCCGAACCCAGGGACCCAGGGCTGTGGAGCCCAAAGCTCGGGGCTTGCCTCCCGCTGCGTTGCTCACTGTCCGATCACCTCGGGGGTCTGCTAAGAGCTAGCGCCCTCTCCCTAGAAGACAGGGACACGTGGGGACACACACACCAGTCGCCCGTGGTTTCCCCGACTTCCCACGCTCCCAGCTAACCATCCACGACCCCGTCTTACCGCTGGGCCCGGGGCATCCTGGAGACACCGTATTTCCAGTCAGCAAGCCCTGCCCACGCCACCCTGCACCCCACATAGCAGCAGAAAGGGGGTCCTCCAGCTGGGGCAGAAGGAGGGTGGGGCTTCCCAGTGGACCACCTCAAGTGGGCAAAACTGCAGCTTGCTTTCTCTGTAACTGGATGAAAAACATTTAAAATCTCTCCCCTTCTTCCTCCTAATGGCAGAAAGTTCAGTCTGCCCAGTCACAAAAACCGTCATTTCTAACTTTAAACTGAGTCGCAGCCCAGCAGCTCCACTGTGGGAACGTGTCCTGGGGTTCAGCGCCCACGGTCCAGGCACGGCCGCTCACTGCAGCTGCGAACAGCTAGACGCCCGAACCACGACGGGGCGGGGAGCCGGGCGTCCCTTGTGGCCATGGACCTGGGAGGGGCGGCCCTACCCCAGGCCCCTTGGGGCCACGCACAGGACCAAGGAAGCTGCTGCTGACCCGCAGGCGGCCGACGGGCAAGAGGAACCAGCCCCCAGCCCCTCCCTCCACCCCGTGTCCCCCTGCGTTGGCCTAACTCAACCCCGGTGACGTCCACACTGCTCAGCACAGAGCCAGCACGCTGAGAATCTGGGGGCAGAGGCAGAATAACCAGGGTGTGGTCACGGTTACGTTCCCAGCGGAACGGGCTGACTGTCCATATGAGTCAATTATACCAGGCTCGGCTGCTCCCTGTCCTTCCCTTCAGCTCCGAGCCCAGCACCCACACTCCGCACAGCATGTGACTTTGGTCCTGGTGCCCGGTGGAGCGGCCAGCAGCCTCTCTTGCCAGCCCGCAATCCTGCCCTCTCCCCAGGTGGGCCCCTGATCTGTCGCCTGCTCTGAGGAGGGGCAGCCCAGGCCCTCCCATCACTGCTGCCCTGGCACCATCTCCTGGGTGGCACTCCGGGTCCTTGTCGTCTTCACTGCAGGAAATGGCCCAAGGATGCCCCTCCCCACACCCCTCCCCAGGTCTGGCTTCCTTCCTAGGACCCCTAAGAATCTGGGGGATGGGGAGGGCAGGATGCCCTTGCTATGCCTGTTCACACCTCCTTCCAAACCCTTCCAGCCTTCATCCTAGCCAAGAATTGGACGTCTTTCTTCTCTGACTTGGTTGCCCCGTGGCTGGGGGCTCCCGGACTTATCACTCAAGGAGCAGTCCTGCTGGCACACCCGATTCGGGAACATGCACCCCCACACCCCACCCCCACCCCCCGTTACCTGCCCTGTCCAGGTGGCCAGTCTCAGGCCTTTACCACATGATTCAAACAGTCAAACTGAGGCCCAGAGAGGGGCAGGGACCCACGCAAGGTCCCGGGGAGGGGGCATGGATGAAGGTTCAGGCCTCAAAGCCAGACTCTGGGCCTCCTGCCCTGTGTACCTTGGCCAGGACTGGGAGGCAGCATCCCAAGGCCTGAGGCCGATGGCTGAATTCTCCTGGAGGCAGCCAAGCTCCTTCTCAGCCACCTGCTGCCACCAGTTACGACAGCATTCCCGGTGACCCAGCTGAACCCTCTGCCCCTTTCTGGGGACACCTTACAGGAATCGCCACCAACACCTCCTGTACATAGTTTACACGGGGTTGACTCATGTCCCGGGAACTCAGGTCCACTGAGAGCCTTGCAATGCGACCTTCCTTGGAAGTAGGGTCTTTGCAGATGTGATCCATCAGGACGACATCGTCTGGGCTTACGTGGGCCCTGGTCCAATGACGGCAGAGCTTAGAGCAAGAGGAGAGAATGAGGGACGTAAGCACCTGCAAGCCAGGGCCGCCGAGGGCTGCGAGCCACCACCAGAAGCTGGAAGAGGCGAGAAGGGTGCTTTCCTAGAGCCCCAGAGGGGGCGCGACCCTGCCGATGCCCTGACCTCCAGAATGTGAGAGGACAAACTGTGTGCTTTAAGCTGCCCATTCTGTGGGGCTTTGTTCCAGCCCCTTTCAGGAACTACTGCCCCGTGGGAGAGGGATTGCTGGTGCTTGGAGGAAGCCCTCTGCTCTCCCTGCCCCGTCCCGCTGTCTATGGCTGCCGCGAGCCCATCGGCACCCTTCTTTCCTGCAGCCGAAGGGGCAGA
Source organism: Ailuropoda melanoleuca (assembly GCF_002007445.2). Taxonomy (NCBI): domain Eukaryota; kingdom Metazoa; phylum Chordata; class Mammalia; order Carnivora; family Ursidae; genus Ailuropoda; species Ailuropoda melanoleuca. The sequence goes on from NC_048226.1 coordinate 280,867, forward strand.
TCCATGCTTGGATTCTGGTGCCCTGGATGGTCGGTCATCGGTCCCTCTCTCACGTCTGCTTCGGGGCAGATGCTTGGGACAATGACAGGCTAGCCCTCAGGGTGGGAGTGTCTCTCCTTCCCCCAGGCTGGGCTCCTGGAGGGTGGTAGTAAGGGCCCCTCCTCAGCGGTCTGCGTCTGGGCAGGGCCGGGCAGGTGGGCCAGGAGGTGAGACCGCTGGCAGGGCCTCGTTGGGCCGACGGTGAGGCCAGGCTGCGGAGTGTGGCACGCGGGGCAGCAGCCGCGGCAGGGCCCGGTGCACACGGTGCTGAGGTCCCCTTCTGCTCCAGTGTGGCCAGTAAAGCCAGCGAGGACGGTTGGGGGTGGGGGGGGGCAGAAGCCCGGAGCCCATTGGCCAGGCTTCCTGGGAGAGCCGGGGCCGATTTGCATCAAAAAGAACACTGGCTTCATTGAAATTCCCCTCGCCTCCAGTGAAGCAAAACCAAGAAGAAAAGGAAAGTTTTCATCCTGAGCAACTTCTCCGCTGAGGAGCGATTCTGAGCTTCTAAAAATAGAGAGGAAATGGGCCTCTTTGGGCCGCTCCAGTCGCCGCCTCCTGGCCCAAGCCCGCCCCCGCTGCCCACTCAAGGCCAGCCTCTCCCCCAGTGGGGCTCCGAGCTCTCGCGCCGGTGCCCGCGGCAGATGCCACGCAGCTCCGTAGCTGGACGCGGCCGCCCCCGAGGACCCCAGCATGCCGGACAGCGCAGAGGCCCCGCAGGCCAGCCGGCTCACCCGGGGAAGCGTGGCAGTCAGGTGAGGCAGCGGTCAGCCCGGTGTCCGCGCTCTGGGCTTGGTTCTGCCCGGTGGACCCATGGGAGTAGCTCCACCGTCTGAGCCTCAGTCTCCTCATCCGGGAAATGGAAGGAAGCGTCTGCATGAGCCCTGCAATGAGCTCTGGCTGGGACATCAGTCATTTGAGCTGCTACTCGTGTCCACTTCCCTGTGTGGCCAAGAGGGGCTCAACCAAAAAGGGAGCTGCCCCCTGCCCAGGGGCTGCCGTGGCGTGGGGGAAGGATCCTTTCGTCCTTAGGAACCCTTCCCTGTCTCTCCCAAGGGGCCTTTGGGGTCGATAAGAGGCAAGGATGGGGAGAGCTCTAGCTGGCTGTGTGACCTTGGCAGGTTCCTGCCCCTCTCTGGATGGCAGCTTCCCCAAAGCCCTTGCACTGCTCCTGCTCTACTAATCTGCAATTCAGAGGAAGCAGATTCCAGCAGTCAGACGTGCCAGCGCCCACTCTGGCCCAGGCCCTGTCCGTCCAAGGGGCAGGGCCTCCTGAGAAGCAGGGACCGAGTCCCAGCCTCCGAATGCCCCAGCCAGGAGGCAGGGAGACGGCAGACACCCTCCAGAGTCCAGAAATCCCTGCTCTGTGCCCAGAAGGGGCACTGGCCGAGGGGGAAGGAGAGATGCTTCTAACTGGGGACTCTGGCCACGCTGGAAAGACGTGAAGGAAGTCAGGGACTTGGGGAATGGGAGAGGTTGGGGCAGCTGCAGGGTGGAACGGGACGAGGACGAGGGGTAATTGCCAGGTCTGAGCCCCTGTTTGAGCTCCAGAGTTCATGTCCGCAGGCGGGGGTATGAGGATGGAACAAATGTTAACAAGCCTCAGAGACAGAGGCCCCTCCAAGGGCTGGGTGCTGGGTCTCCAGGGCACCCTCCAGAGACAGGGGGTCCTTGCCTGCAAGGCCTGGGGGCAGGAGGTCCAGCCCCCCTCCCTGGACACGGGCTACGCACAGAGGGTCAATAGGCTGCTTCAGGTGAGCTGGCCAGAACTTCCTCACCCAGGGGTAGTTTCTGGACTGGTCTGCACACAGGTGGTCCTGCCACTTCCTCTCCGTCCTGGGGGCAAAGCGCTCGTTGGCACGCCTCGAGAGGTCAGTGCTTGTCAGGAAGCACCAAGCCCTGCTGGTTCTCTGGGTTCCCTGTGCCCGCGAACGAGCAGTCAAGGTGGAGGTCAGGGGCCCAGGGTTTTTGAGGTTCACCAGAAGGCCCATGGTGACTAGGGGGGCAGGGGGTCCTGGGCACCTAGCGGGGGTCCATGGAGGCTGAGCCCGCTTTGCAGTCTGCCCGAAAGGGAGGCTGTCAAACGGGGACAGGGCCCCCGTCGGGGAAAGAGGGCCAAAAACCCAGAGCTGGAGGACCTGCCCCTCTGCTTTCTTCCTTAGAGACTTTGGGTAAGTTGTCTAGCTTCTCCGAGCCTCAATACCACCCTCTGTGCCAACGAAGTCAGAGCACCCGACCCCCGTTGACCTTGCAGAGAAGTTGGGCAGATCCTATTTGCTACGAGCCGGTGTGGATGGCACGGTTCTGGAAGCAGAAGGGCCACCCTCCCAGGCAGGGAAAACGTCCTGGCAATGCGGGCAACTCTCTTAGCAGCACCGGGGGGCGGGGGGCGGGGGTCTGGGTTCCCATCCCGCTCTGCTCCGGACCGACTCTGACCCTGAGCAAGAGGGAGTCCCCCTCTGTCCGACGGGGAACATACTTCTGCTCTCCAGCTCTGCAGAGTGGCTGCGAGGAACCCCAGGCTGATTTTGCTCTCAAGTCAGCACGGTTACAGCTGCTGTCAAGCTCCTCTCCACCCCTCCGCCCTGCAGCCCCGGAGACAGCGGGCCTGCGTTCCTCCAATAGCTGGCGAGGGGCCTTATCTTCCCACCCCCTTCCCAGGGTTGCAGAGGGGAGGACTGGAGGCTGGGGGAGGCAGGAACTGAGAGCCGGAGGAGGGGTGGCACACCAGCCCGACCGACGTGCATTCCCTTTTGTGCCAAGCCAGTGGCGGGGCTGGCGCTGGGTGGTGTGGGCAGGGTCCGAGGGGAGGAAGCCAGGCGAGGCCGGCAGAGCTAGAAGCCGCAGGGCTGGAGCTGCTCTGTGCCCTTTGAGGCTGTGGTGCTGCCACGCCAAATGTCAGGAGCACCACTGAGTGTGTCCAGAGCCCCTGTTAGATTCTCTGTCCCGTTCAGAGGCCAGCCTCCCTGAGCCTCGAGAAGCCCGGCTTGGAGGAAGGCCTTCAAAGGAACCAGGGGAAGGGGCAGCTCTGGGTCTGTAAGTTTGTGGATGCCCAGGGCAGGCAAGGGCACCGTGTGGCCAGACGGGGGGCAGGCCGGCGCGAGGGCGGCAGAAGCAGAGGAGAGCCCAGTCGGGGGGGGGGGAGGGGGGGGAGCAGGGAGAGGAAGCCGGTGGGGCGGGCTGGAGGCAGGAGGCCAGGACACGGGAGCCTGCGGGCCGAGTCTGGTCCGGGGAAGGGTGGTAAATTGACCACACTTCCCCTGGGCTCCCAGCGGCCCCTCCCAGCACTGCCACCCCAAGACTGGGTGCAGAGAGGAGGCGTCTGGGGGTCGGGGATGTGGGGCAGGCCTGGGGGCTGCTGCAAGCCCAGGGAAGGAGGCTGTTCTCACTGACAGAGCTTTCCAAGGAGGACAAGGGGTGAGCTCCCCATCTCAGGGATGTGCAAGCCTAGGAGGGACAGTCAAAATGCAAATACTAGGGGAAGGATAGAGGTTCTCCCCAGCCTCCTGCCGCCTCCCCACGGTAGGAAACACAGCTGTGGCGGGGGTTTTCGTTTTTGTTTTTGGTATCGTTATTGTTTTTCTCTGCTTTCATAAATACACGTTCGTTTATGCAAAACCATTCATTGTTGACTAGGTCGGGCACCGTGCTAGGCGCTGCACTGTATCATAGAAAACAAGGCAAGCTTCTGACCCAAGGAGTTTACATCCTTGCAGCAAAGCCCACATCAAACAGTGATTGTACAACGACTTGTGAAATTGTAATTGTGATCAGTGCCACGAAGGAATTAAGAAAAAGAAGGGGGGAATGTAATCAGTGCCACCAAACTGTATACTTCAAAACGGCTAGAACGGCACATTTGTGTTATATATATTTTATCGCAATAAAAAGTACCTTTACAACGTTGGGAATTTTTTTAAAGAAGTTCTGGACAGCACATAACGGATGTCCAACCTAGGCTCGGGGGGTTGGAAGGGTTCCTTGGGGGAAGCAACACTTACGCTGAGACCTGAAAGATGAGTGGTGGTGCTTAGGGGAAGAACTTTCTAGGGAAAATGCACAGCACGTGCAAAGGCCCTGAGATGGGGAGGAGCTCGTGGTGTCTGAGAATCTACACGGCCAGTGGGCACAGGACGGAGAACTTGGGAGTGTGCGTGCCCCAGGAAGGTGTGCCGCTGGTACCAAGAGTCCTTGGACAAAGGGCAGATCTGGAGAGTCAAAGTCCCTGGTCCCAGATGTCTGAATACAGATCTGGATGCCTTCGGGATGCAGGTCAGCCCAGGCCAGCCCTGGGTCCTTGCAGGGGATGCCAACTTGTTGGCTGGGGACAGCGGAGCCTAAGCTGGCCTGGAGTCAGGAGGCTGGGCCCAAAGCTGACTCACTCTGTCCCCAGGCAAGCCCTCGAATGGCAGACTCTCAGGTCAGTGGGGTTTTTTTAGGTCACTGAGTCTAACCGACTCTGTCACAACTTTCACATATTATCAACCTACCCTGACTTGAATACCTCCAGTGATGGGGAGCTCACTACTTCCTTCTTTGTCCCTGCAAAAGACATGGTTTCATTTAGAGAAGGCCGTACATCCCCCTGGGTCCTGGCTCCAGTCTCTCCTCCCAGGCAGCCCTGGCTCCTTGCAAGGGAGCTTATGAGGGATGCTTGAGGTCAGGGCTGGGACAGTGCTTTGGAAACTGTGAAGGTCATGACCATGAGAAGGACATCTAGGACCTAGCTCGGGCTCTGGCCCCAAGAAGCTGTAAAATAAGACTTTACATCCGCAGACTCTAATAGGTTGTCCGTCGTGTGTAAATGGAAGGCAACTTTTCCTGTAGCACCATCCACAAGGACGAGCGTAGCTTGACGCCTCTTGACAACGAGCGTATGCCCCTGTGCTCAGCAACGCGGTAGGGCTACAGAACATTTCAGCAGCCTAGAACGCTCTTGCACTCCCTGACCCTCTTAGGTAAGCCGCCGGTTCGCACCCACGCTGCTCCAGCCGCTCCCGAACGTCGTGTACGTCGTGTACGTGGGATCGCACAGCAGGTGCCTCCTCGGCCCGGCCCCTCTCGCTCACCGTGAGACCCGCCCCATGACTAAGGGTTTCGGCAGCTCATCCTTTGTGCCGCGCGGCGGGCTCAATCCAGGCTCTCCCGCGGTCGGGTTTCCCGTTCTTCTGCGGAGGGCGTTCGGGCTGTTTCCGGTTTGCGGATTCTGTGAAATGAGCCGTAACGAACATTCTTGTTTAAGGTGTTTTGTGACGTGCGTGTTCGTTTTCTTGGATCAGCCCCTGGGGCTAGCCGCGGGGTCGTACCGTCGTGCTGGCGTTCTCTGCTGCCCCGCGCCTTTGTCCGCGCTGGGAGCGGGCCTCTGACTGCTGGCCGTTCTGCTGGGGACCGGCGGGAGCTGCTGTGGTTTCAGCTTCAACGTCCCTGCGTGGTGTTGAGCGTGCGTGCAAGTGCTCACCGGCCATTTGTCCGCATTCTCGTGAAGTGTCTCTTCAAATCTTTAGCCCATTTTGTAATTGGGTTCTTAGTCCCTTTGTTCTCGTCCTTCGTATATTCTGGAAATCAGTGCCTCAGTAGGTCTATGTATTGCAAATATTTTCTCCCACTTTGTGGCTTATCTTCACTCCCTTAATGGTGTCTTGATGAACAAACATCTTTTCTTTGATAAAATCCAACGTATCTACTTTTTTCTTTTGTGGTGAGTGACACTGTGTTCTCTCTAAGAAATCCTTCTATGCCATGGTTATAAGATATTTTTTTTAAAGATTTTATTCATTTATTTGACAGAGAGAAACAGTGAGAGGGGGAACACAAGCAGGGAGAGTGTAAGAGGGAGAAACAGGCTTCCCGCCGAGCAGGGAGCCCGATGAGGGCTCGATCCCAGGACCCCGGGATCATGCCCTGAGCCGAAGGCAGACGCTTAACGACTGAGCCACCCAGGCGCCCCATAAGATACTTTTCTATGTGTTCTTCCAAAAGCTTTATAGTTTTAGCTTTTACAGTTAGATGCACGATCCATCTCAAATTAAATTTTCTCCACGTATTTATTCAGTTATTCAAGTGCCATTGTCAAAAATAATTTTTTTTTTTTACTATTAAGCTGCCAAAACTCCTTTGTTAAAAAAAAAATCAGGGGCGCCTGGGTGGCACAGCGGTTGGGCGTCTGCCTTTGGCTCAGGGCGTGGTCCCGGCGTTGTGGGATCGAGCCCCACATCAGGCTCTTCCGCTATGGGCCTGCTTCTTCCTCTCCCACTCCCCCTGTTTGTGTTCTCTCTCTCACTGGCTGTCTCTATCTCTGTTGAATGAATAAATAAATAAAATCTTTAAAAAAAAAAAAAATCAATTGACCAGATATGTGTGGGGCTATTTCTGGATTTTCTTCCACCAAGCCAGTCTTCTATCCTGACGTTCGTGCCATACTGTCTTCCTTGCCTTGGCTGTAGCGTAATCTCGAAGCCAGGGGTCTTAGTCCTCCGCGTGGTTCTGTTCTCCTGTTTGGGCTACGTCCAGTGCCATCAGCAGCCTCTAAGATATTCTAGGACTCTTGGTTCTGGATTCTGTGCAATCCCCCACCCCTGGATGTGGGCGGAACTAGTAACTCCTTTCTAACAAGCGGACTATTGCAAAAGTGATGGGAATTCACTGCCGAGCTTTGGTTGCAAAAGAGGTTTGGTTGCAAAAGGGCCACACTTTCACCGTGACGGCTCTCCTTCATTTCCTTGCTCATTCTGAAGGAGAGGCCCCTGTGGCAAGGGCCCAGGGAGACCTTTAGCCAACAGCCAGAGAGTCGAGGCCCTCAGTGCAACAATCTGCCAGGGACTGAACACCCACATGAGTGAGCTTGGAAGCAGGTCCTCCCCAGCTGAACCTCCAGATGAGTTGCAGCCCACGGGGGGCTTCGAGCCAGAGGCACCAGTGAGCCCACACCAGACTCCTAACCCACGGCAGCTGGGAGGTAATCAGTGCTTGTGTTTAAGTCCCTGCATTTTAAGATATGTGTTAGGTAACAATAAATTACTAATATACTCACTCCTTTCTGTTCTCAAGCAAAATTTAGAACCATCTTGTCAGTCTCTACAGAAAAGACTGTTGGGATTTCGATGGGGAGTGAGGGAGACTCTTCTCATCCACGAACATAGTCTGTATTTTCATTTGTTTAGGTCTTTGATTTCTCTCATCTGTGATTCGTAGTTTTCATTGTAGATTTCTTGCACACTTTTTCTTAAATTTGTTCCTAAAAATTGTATGGGTTTTGATGTGATGTGGATGTATTTCACACTTAATTTTCTAACGTTCATTGTTGGTATATAGTAATACAGTTGATTTTTTAAAATTATTGACCGTGTATTCTGTGATCTTACTCAATTCTTTTATTAGTTCTACTAACTTCTTTGGGAGGCCCCTTAGGATTTTTTATTTGCACAGTTTTGTTATCTGTTAATAAAGATAGCCGTGCTCCTTCCGTTCCAGTCATTTTGCCTCTAAGTCCTTCTTGCCTTATTGCACTGGCTAGCACCTCCAGGGGAATGTTAAATAGAGGGGACATCCTTGCCTGTTCCTGATATCGTTGGCATTGCCAGTGATCTTCATTCCTTTCTGGAGATTTGTACTCCTTCTGGGGCAATCCCCTTCAGCCTCAAACCAGTAACGATTGTTTATTATTTCTCATGGTTTCCATGGGTCAGTAGTTCACAAGCAATTTAGCAGAGCAGCTCTGACTCAGGGTCCCTGGAGGTCACGGTCAAGGCATCAGCCAGCTGGCAGCCATCTGCACTTGGAGGACCTGCTTAGGGCTGTGTTTGTTTCCTGTGGACACTGTAACAGGTCAGTGCAAGCCTGGTGCCTTCAGACAGCGGACATTTATTCTGAAGTTCTGGAAGCCACACTTCACTGAGCTCAAGTCACAGTGTCAGCAAGGCTGTGCCCCCTCCAGAGGCTCTCAGGGAGCATCCGTCCCTCTCCTGTCCCATCTTCCAGTGTTCACCCTTGACCCGTGGCTGCACCACTCCCATCTCTGCCTCTCTCCTGTGTGTGTCTCTCTCTGCCTGGTTCTTGTAAGGAGATGTGTGATTGCATTTAGCACCCACCTGAAGAATCCAGGTCATTCTACCTGTCTTAAGATCCTTAAGTTAATCACATCAGCAGCATTCTCTTTTGTTGTGTAAGGTAATAGTCACAGGTTCCAGAGGTGAAGCGATGGATATGTTGGGGGGAAGGGTTTCAATTTACCACTTTGGTTGTGGCCAGAGACTTTAGTTTTGCCAGTGGACCTCTCTGTAGGCTGCTTGATGTCCTCTTGACTCGACAGCAGGTGGCTGCGCCTGGGGTCATCCCAAAGTCTTCTTTACTCATCCTTCAGGTGCCCGAGCTGGGAAGACTCAGAAAGTTCAGATTTAGGATTTAGAAGCTGGGCTCCTCAGCATTTCTCTGTACGTCTACGTGGTGCCTTCACGTGGTCTCCTTCCTGGTGGCTTCAAGGCAGTCAGACCTCTGAAGTGCTGGTCAGGGACCCAGAAACCATGTGTCCTGGGAGTCAGGGAAAACCATGTCGCCTCTTAGGATCCAGCCTTGGAGACCACATAGCGTCACTGCCACTACATTGTATCTGGTGGGAGGCCACCCCGTCTCCGAGGAGAGGGGGGTGGGACTCAGCCCTGCAACGAGCACGTGAGAGGATTTGCAGACCTGATTTCAAGCCATCACAGACATGTGCTGGGAACTCCTCCTGCCTGTCATTTAGAGGAGATGTCTGTCACCACTTCGTCTTTGTTTTGAAAGCTACTTTCACTGGAAAAAGAGTTCCCAGGTAATCATTTACTTCAGCACTTTCAAGTATACTGTCCCAGGCGCCCCCCGTCTCCTTTTACTTACGGGAAGTCAGTCATCGTTTCTATTCCTGTTTCCTGTCAGGTGACAGGTTTTCTCCTCCACCTGCCTTCATGGCTTTTACAACATTGTGATTTTCAGCAGTTTCACTGGGATGGATTAAAGTGTGTATTTACGTTATTTTATTTTATTTAATGCAGGTTAGGCTCTGTCATCATGTGTGACTTCTAGGTTTTTCGTCTAGAATTTGTAGGCTGATGTTTTTACCAAATGTTGGGGGAAAATGCGACATGATTTTTTTCAAATTGTTTTCTGCCCTCTTCTCTTTCTCCTTCTCAGGGACTCCAATTAAATGTATGTTAGATCATTGGATGCTGTCTCACAGGGCACTGAGGCTTTGCTCATCTTTTTAAATTGGGGTATAATTTATCTATCATACAAGTCACCCATTTAAGCTGTAAAATTCAATAGTTTTTAGCATTTTCAAGAGTCATGCAGCCGTCACCACGGTCACTTTTAGAACATTTTTGTCATCCCCAAAAGAAACCCTGAACCTCTTTGCAGTTACTTCCCATTTCCCCTCAAGCCCCCAACCCTGGGCAACCACTAATCTGCTTTTTGTCTCTATTATTTGCTTCTCCTGGGCATTTGACGTCAGGGGCTGCGTGTATCACCTGCTGTGAATGGCTCCTTTCACTAAGCATGTTTCCATGATCCAGCCATGCTGTGCTTCCTTCCTCGGATGGCCCGATAACATTCCAGGGCACGGATGAGCCCCTTTCTGGTCACCCACTCATCAGCTGGAGGACATTCAGGGTGTTTCCACTTGGTGGCAATTATGCAAGATGCCGCTGTGAACACATGTTCAAGTGTTTATCTAGACATGTTTGTATTTCTCTCAGGTACCTACGTGGCGGTGGAATCACTGGGTCATAGGATGACTCTGTGTGTAACCTTTGAGGACCTGCCAGACTGTTCCCCATGGTGACTGCAGCACCTCGTGTCCCCAGCAGCCATGTGCGAGGGCTCTGATTTCTCACACCCACCCAACACCCGTCATTACCTACCTTTCTGACTACAGCCATCCTGGAGGGGGAGGTGGTACCGCTGTGATTTTGACTTCCTGATGGCTAACTGTGCTGAGCACCGCCTAACGTTACTGTTGTCCATTTGTGCATCTTCTGTGGACAAATGTCTACTGAAACCCTTGGCCTGGTTCTAATCAGGTTACTTGTCATCTTATTGAGTTGTAAGGGTTCTTGGTATATCCTACATGCAGTTCTCTTGTCAGGTATATAATCTGCAAATGCTCTCTCCCATTCTGGGGGCGATTTTGTGCTTTATTCATGGTGTCCTTTGAGGCACAAGAAGGCTTAATTTTGATGTGGTCCAATTTTTCTGGTTTTCTCTTGTTCCTTGTGCTCTTGACATCATATCTCAGAAGGCTGGGCCTAACTCAAGGCCCCGTAGACTTATATTTTCTTCTAATGGGTTAAGTTTTAGCTCTTACCATTAAGGCTTCGATACATTTTTACTTAATTTTTTTTGTGTATGGTGTGGTCCAACTTCATTCTTCTGCTGTCTCCCAGCTGTCCCAGAACCATTTGTTGAAAAGACTATCTTTCCCCTACTGCATGGTCTTGGCGCCCTTGTTGCAAATCACTCATCTGTATATGTGAAGTTGAGCTCTGGACTCTACACCCTGTCCCATTTATCCATACACCAGCGCTTCATTGTCTTAATGACTGTAGGTGTGTAGTATGTTCTGAAATCAAGAGGGGTGAATCCTCCAACTTTGTTCTTTTTCAACATTGTTTTGACTATTCTGGGTCTTTTGAATTTTCATATAAACTTTAGACCAGCTTGTTAATTTCTGCAAAAAAAAGTCAGCTGGGATTTTGAGAGGAATTATGTTGACCTGTAGATCAGTTTTTTGGGGGAGAGTATTGTCATTTTAAAAATATTAAGTCTCTTGATCACGAGATGACTTTCCATTTGTTTAGATCTTAATTAATTTCTTTCAACAATGTTTTGTTATGTTTAATTTAAAAAATCTTTTCTCTCTCTGTTCTTTGGATTGAATAATTTCTATTATTCTGTCTTCAAGTCCACAAACTTATTTTTTTTTGATAGTTTCAAATCTGCTGTTAAGCTCATCTGGTAAGCTTTTCATTTAAGAGATTGTACTTTCTTTATACTTTCTATTTTCATGTGGCAATCCTCCATTGTTCATCAATTACGTCTGTATTTTTTCTTTAAATTATCAAACGTGTTAGTAACTGTTTTAAAGTCCTTACATGCTTATTCCAACATCTGTGTCCTGTCTGAGTTTATTTCTATTGACTGCCTTTTTTCTCAATTTTGGCTCAAATGTCTTGCTTTTTCAGATGTCTGGACATTTTTGTTATAAGTTGGACATTGTGATATGTTAGGAGCATGTCGATTCAAAGGGTTTAAATATGCATTAAACTAGTGTCTCAGCCACAGGGCTCTGCCTCTCTGAGCCCGTAGCTCCTAAGAAATCCCATGCTGCTGAGCTGCGTGCAGAGGTTTTGGGGGCCTCACAGAGACCCACCCAAGTGTAGGCAGTGCGTATGGTAGTGTAGAGTTTAAAATCTGGAGTGAGACTACCTGGCTTTGAATCCCAGCTGTTCCGATTACTAGCTGTATCACCTTGAGCAAATTACTCCACCACTTTGTGCTTCCATATCCCATATAATGGGGATTATAATTCAGTACCTACTTTATAGGATTGCTGGTGTAATTGAATGACTTAATACATGTAAAGCAATCAGAGCAGTGCCTGCCATACACTAAATGCTCAGGAGGTGGTAGTTTGAACTTTAAAAAAAAGTGAAATGAGGGCGCCTGGGGGGCTCAGTCGGTTAGCATCTGCCTTCAGCTCAGGTCGTGATCTCAGGGTCCTGGGATCGAGCCCGGCGTTGGACACCCTGATCAGTGGGGAATCTGCTTCCCCCTCTCCCTCTGCCCGTCCCCCTGCTTGTGCTCCCTCTCCCTCTCTCTCGAATAAATAAAATCTTTAAAAACAAGTGAAATGACATTGCGCTAGAGGACCAGTCTCCTGCTGCTCCGTGCCCCCGCAGCACGACCCTCTTGTTCACAGATGCCTCTCATGTATCCGGACCATGTATGTCCTCTCTCCTCACCCTCTTCTTTAGACTGTGGGTTCATCTAGGGCCAGGACCTGGTCTGGGAGCTGGCATGCCCATGCTGCAGGGCCACGATGCCCCATGTGGGGCAAGTTCTCACCCCTGTTTTGCCCCCACCCTACATCACACAGTTCCTCTGGCTGAGAGAACTGGTCCAGAGCCTGCGGAACAGGGGGTGTCCTTCCTTCCTTTCGTGTCCCTCTAGGAAAAATGGAAAACCACGTACCATCAGAGCTGGGACTTAGAGACCATCCCATGCACCCCTTCCTCTTACAGACGGGGTAGCTGAGGCCTAACAGGACAAGGACTGGGCCCCAGGTCACACTGGCAGCATGGTAAATAAAAATGGCAGGTGAGGGGAGATGGTGGTTTTCTAGGAGTATCTGCTCCTGACAAATTCTGTCAGCCCCGAGCTTCATACGGCCCTCCCAACGCAATCACAACCACCAGGTGGTCGTCCACCTGTCATCAATACGACAGAAGAAAATGGTGTAATTATGATTCAACACACACACAAAATTTTTCAAAATATTAGTTGAGGGAGGGGTGTAATTAAAGGGTCTGATGGTGAATGATTGAAAATAGGACCATGGGGTATCCACCCTGCTGCGCCTCGCCCCATTTGCCCCTGCCCCACCCAGGAGGCCCGGGATGATCTGGGATAGCCTGTTGGCCAAGAAAATGAAGTCTGAAACTCACCTGCCTGAATTTGTAGCCCGAGTCTTCGAACCAAGAGGCCTCAGGAGAATCACAGTTTCTTCATCTGTGGAGTGAGACAAGCGGTAGGAACAGTCTCATCGGGCCGTCTGCGGGTTGCATATGTTCATGTCTGTACGAGGCACAGAGAGAATTGCCTGGCACACGGTAGATACTACATAAATGTTAGATACTGGCTGTTTACATGCTATTATTATTTCTGCCTGTTTTCCATCTGCCTCCTTGGGCCCAGGGACCTGACAACACCCCATCTGGTAGCCTTGTCTCCTGCCTGGGGCAGCAGAATTCCAGCCCAGGCACCAAAATCCCCCGTGACTGAGGCAAGGCAGTCCCAGAGAGGACCAGAGACTCACCCACGATCAGCCATCCGCGGCCGATCCCAACCTCGAACCCGTAGGTCCCAGTGCCCAGAACACTTTGTCTTGGGCAGGACCGGATTGCCTCCCAAGTCAGTCCAGGTTTTGCCACAGAGCCTGACAATGGACGAGTTCATCTCCGTGCAGGCTCGTGGGCTTTGTCCCAACAGGGCTGGAGACTGGGTGTTGCCAGTTGGGTTAGAAGTGAGCTGGCGGGCTGGCAGACCCCGCCCAACGGGTAAGAGCCAAGATGGAGCTGGGACCAGCCTTTGGGGCTGAAGCCTCTCCCCAAACACTCTTCTGCGGGGGCCTTGCCCTGGGGGCTCAGTCCCCAGGGTGTCTGCCCAAATATGTTCCTTCTAGTGGGTGTGGGGGGCATAGCTTAGATCTCTCGAGCCCTGTCCTCACCCTTTCCGGGAAACCAGGGGTCCCCAGAAGTCCTCTGCTTGGCCACGGCCTCTGGGAGCTGGTCTGTCATCCTCGGGGCCAGCCTCCCCCACGGCACCATGGCCTCCGGACACGTCCTCCGCCTCAGGTCAAATAGTTGAACCTTCACCCTTGCCAGCTTTCTCCTTAAATTTCGCTCTGCCCCCCACCCCCTGCTGGGTCTGGTAACCCCAGGGACCTTGAATGCTCCTCGGCTCACTGACTGTTGCCTGACTGCCATCACCTCTCAGCCTTCGAGGCAAGAGCCGGGCTGGCTGTCTCCCTCACCCCCATGCCCCCTGCACAGGGGAGGTGCTGACCCAGTCATCATGGTAGGAAGGAGGACCCTCCTGGAGCTGTCCATCCTGGGGAAGGGACTCTGGGGATATGGGCATAATTCAGGTTTTTATTTCATGGTCGACAGTTATGTTTAACAAAATAAAACACCCAGCCTCCCTGCTAAGTGCTCTGAGAGGGGCTCAGCCAGGGCAGCTCCAGAGGGTCCCTCCCAGACGGCTTCCTGGAGGAGAAGGGTCTGAAGAGCAGTAGGCAGGCCAGCTGGTGGGTTTTGCAAGGGGATGGAAAGTGAAGATTACACATTTCCCAAGCCATCCTAATCCTGGAAGAAAGTTGTTTGCCCAACGTCCTCGTCCATATGGAAACTGTAGACCCTTTGTCCTGGGGCTGCTGCCAGCCCTCGCACTGAGGACACTTCTGATGCCATCTCCCCACCCACGCCATGCCCAGCACCAACTCCAATCATTAACGCAGCCAGCCGCCACCGCTCAGCCCTCAGCAGGAGGGAAGAGGGAGGAGTCATCCGTGTCCTGGGGACAGAGGAGGTCCGCGTTCCTTCCTGGGCTTCGCTGGGCAGGGAACCCTTCCAAACCACTGATGGGGGGAGGCTTCCGGCAGGTTCTCAAAGGGGCTGATAATGCACGGGGGGCTCAAGGTTAGTACCCCAGACCCAAAATGTCAGGAGGTCCTGAGGCGGCAGTGGGCGTGCATTGCCAGGAAGAGAGAACTTTAAGGAACTGGAATTTGGTGAAGAGCAGAATTTTCTTGAAGTGGGTGCACTGGTATGGACCTACCAGCTTCCTGGGGTAGTCGGGGGGGTCTCTGCCATCTGACTGGGTTCAGAGCCTTGGAACAAGGCTGCGTCCTGCCGGGCCTTCAGATGGAACTTAAAATTGCCCCTGAACGCCAAGCAGGGCCCTGCGTGTCTTCACCTCCCCCAGAGGCAGTCCGGATGCTGACATTGTAGCTTGCGAGTGACCACTAAGGGGTGGGGGACCGCGGGGTTGGAGGGGCCGCTGGGAGGGGTTTCCAAGGAGCAAGGACCCTGATGTTAGAAGGTTCGGGTTTAATGCCACAATCCTGCCAAGTCCCGGGGCGGGGGGAGAAGTGGAGAGGGCACGAGGGGCAAAGAGCAAGGGGCAGGGACATTTGTTGCCATGGACGGGGCTCTCCAGAGGCGGGGGGGGGGCGGAGAGAACAGTTGGCTGTTTTATGGTGCAGATAATGGGTCAATCCAGTGTGCGCAGTGTCCTGGTTCCGGAGTGGGTCACGGAGACCTGGGATCCGGACCCCGCTCTGCCTCTTCCAGGGCGCTTGGTGCCCAACCAGTCTCAGGCTCCCCGGACCTCTCTGCTGCCTCACCTGGAGCGTGGAGCTCTGCCTGAACCCTCCATGCAGGGCTGGGGAGAGCGTGCAAGGAGCCTGCACACCTAAGGTGCTTGGCACAACTTGTGCATTTAGTAAACAAAAGTTAAAAAGTCAAAACCGAACCAGAAGTCAAGCCCCACCCGCCGCTGGGGCCCAGACTGGCTTCAGGTGCAACGCCCATCGCAGGGCCGCGTCCTCCCGCAGCCCTGCCAAGGACAGCAGCCAGCAGACTGCCTCCCAGCCCACGCTGCCGGGTCCCTCTTCTCTCCTGCTCCCCACCCTCTTATGTGAGGCTCGCAGGTGGGCACCTGGGACAGCGCCAGGTAGGTCAGAGGTGTCCAGGGCCACCTCACCCACAGCCCCAGGGCACGCCGGGGCGGGTCCCCGCGCACGCCCAGCCGCACTGCCTCATTACCTGGGGCCCGGGCAGCACGGGCTCCCACACTCCGGTGTCTCAGCCAACGACGCGCAGGGAACGCGGAGCCCTGTCCCTGCCTCCGCACGGGGCAGGAGGTGAGCACCTGTGCGGCCGGACCTGGCCCTGCCAGGCATCCACTCTGCCTCCCTGGGGTCTTCGGACAGGAACCCGGGATCCTGAGAGAGCTGCAGGGGTCCGATCTTGGAGGTGAGACAGGCCATGTGGACCAAGCAGAAGTGAGGGGTGTGGGCCCCCGAGTGCCGGGATCAGAGAGGCCCATGAGCAAGCAGCTCCCGGGCGGGCTGCCGGCCCGGCCTGCTCCAGCCAGTGTGGCAGGGACAGTGGGATCTGAGGAGGGGCTGTTCCTCTCCCAGCTGGGGCCTTCAGGACTTGGGGGATGTCTGGGCAATGCCCTGCGCTGGGAATCCTCTGCTGGGCTCCAGGAGATAGGGTGTCCCCTTGGCACCCTGGGCGGAGAGATGCCAGAACTGGAAGAAGGAACGGGGAGGGCAGCCGCGGGCTCAGGGGTCGGCAGGGCAGGAGTCCTGGGGGTCTGGCTGGTCTGCTCGTCCTGGTACGCGCCACCTGGCCCGGGGAATAGAAACGGGAGCCCGAGGCGAGTCTGTGTTGTTCTCGTTGTGATCGGATGTGTGGGCTCAGCAGGCAGTAAATTAGAGTCAGGTGCCCAGAGCAGGAGCCAGTGAGTCCTGCCCAGCAAGGAGGGCACCTGTGCCCTCGCCCACCAGCCGCGGGCCGTGACGCACACTGTGTCTCTGTTGCAGGCCGGTTTGGTGGAGCGGGGCCTCTCTGGGGCTGATGTGTTCCCTGGTCCCCACTCTCTCCTGGGTGAGCTCGAGGGGCACGGCCACCCCACGGGGACCATGCCGGAGACGCTCCTGCTCAGGTGTGCCAGCTCCGTCCTGAGGACCGTGTAAGGAACGAGGACCCCACCCTCCTCCCAGGGAGCGTACCCGGGCCGCACGGCACCCGGGCCCCCCGTCTTGAGTTTGGGGGTTTTCATTCCACTGAGTCACCCTCCCCATTGTACCGAAGAGCTTCCTTCTCCTTACTCCCCGAAAGTCCATGACAGACCCCGGCAATACGCGAGAGCTGCGGAGCCCTAAGCTCGCGGCAGGTGTCCTGCATCCTCACCACAGACACAGGGCTGATGCTCAGAGAGGTACGGTCACTTGCCCAGGGTCACACAGCTAGTGGAGTCGAACCAGACGGGCCAATTTGGGTGAGCCTCACATTTACTGAGCACCTACTGCATACAGAACAGTGCCTGGCTGTTGAAGGCAGAAAGGGAAGAAAGACACAAAATAACCAGGAGATGGACCCCCCCATCCAGGAGGGGCTCCCATGGAAAACAAGGGCTCCTCTTGGCCTGTGGGTCACATACGTGGTGATAACTTGAGGAGGACGCTTCCTGGGCTGCAACTGTGCGCCTTAGTGCATCTCAGGGCCAGAGGACAGACAGACTCATGTAGCTTCCAAGCCGCGTGTGGCCTTCAAGGCCCAAACCGGAGTGTCCAAAGGCCTTGAGAGTGAGAAGGTGTTGAGGAGAATCCCCGAGGGCTTCCTGAAGGAGGAGCTGAATGAGGCTCAGTAGGGCCTATGTTCAAATGGTTCCCTTCAGCTCCTCTAGCAAGACAGGAGGACAAAGGAGAGACCAACTGACCAGAGATGGTTAAGAGAGGGAGTGCAGGCTCTCCCAGCCCCTCCACCCGTCCCACACACCTCACCATATACTCTCACACACGCCCTTCAAGAGCTTCCTCGCTCCCCGAGAGACCAGGCAGGTGCTAAGGACGTTTGGTTTCTGTGCAAGACAAGTAAGGCAAGGTGCTTATGGGGTGTGTGCAAGCAGGAGAGGTCTAGTTTTCCAGAACTGTACTCATCCCCTTGGACAGACGCTGGTCGTGACCATGGTGGTCCCGCCTCGCCTGCCGGTCCCTCGCCAGCCCACGGGGCCGCCCAAAGCAGCAGCAGGAGTCCGAGGGGCCCCCGTTCATGGGAGGGGTCAGAGCAGTCAGGGCAGCTCCCCTCGGAGAACACTGGAATCCCGGTCCCCGGGCTCGCTCCCCAGGCGGAAGAGGCTGGCGGGTCCAGCTTCGCTCTCAGCCCCCGGCTGCTGCAGAGGGGCCAGCAAAGTGGGGGCGGGTATGTGGCTGGAGGCCAGCCCTGCAGTGGCAGGAGCGTGGGCGAGGGTGAGCACTGAAGCCACGGCCCAGCACCCCCCACCCAGACATGGAGCAGCAGCCACGCGGGGAGGGCACAGGCCCCAGCACCATCAGTGTGGCCCCCTTCCCTGCTGCGTCATGAGCTGTGCCAGGATGTCTATCCCTCTTTAGGACCAGCAGGAGCTTCCACGTCACAGGGAGGTCCCACGAAGTCTGTTTCAGACGGCGGGGGGCGAGGGTGCCGTCCCCTTCCTGGCTGAGCTCGGGCCAGGGCAAAAGCACCCTTTCCTCGCCTGGAAAACTGGGTGTTGGCCTCTCTTAATGAGGCATCCCGCATCCTGCAGGACGGGGGGTGGACAGCAGCGCATCTGAGCCCACAGAGCCTGGCCCATGCACGGGCGTGCCAGGAGCTCGGGGAAGCCCCCCCCCCCGCACACAGAAGTTTCCACACGGGATGAGCTCGCTTGGCCCCCGCGTCCTTGAGCAGCTGTCTTCCCATTTCGTGCGTATGTAGCTATTTTGAAACCAGAAGCAGCATACACACGCTTTTATCGGGTGCGGGACATGCTGCCTGTACATTTGATGGGGTAGCAGACTCGCCTGTGAGAGAGCCGTGTGACGGCGGCCGTCACAGCCCGCAGCCGCCCCCGCTTGTCTGAGGCTGGCGACTCTGGGGCCAGGCTGCTGTGGGTGCCGGGTTTGCCCTGCAGCTGGCCTCACTCGTCCTTTGAGGACGCGGCCAGGAGGGTGTGGACGCTGCGCCAAGTTCACCGGCCCCGCTCAGGGACTCCCAGTGGGGGACCCTCGGCCCGCGTGTGTGCGTGTCCCGCATTCGCCCACTGATGGCATTGTCTGCGCCCAGAGCTCTGGGGACGTTTGGTACCAACACGGTTGTCTCTTTTGCAAACCAGACGCAGCGTCCACTCTACACCCTAAACGGGTAATGGTGGTGGCTAATGACCCAAAGTCAGCAGGACAAGTCCCACACGCTCAGAACGCTCTGCCTGGCACAGGGACCCCTTGCTCCAGACTGAGGGGCCTTGCTCACAAAGTTCCCAAGAAGGGGACCAACTTGGCCCCCACGCGTCCCCCTTCTCCCCAGGCCCCTCCCTTCATAACCTCCTGACGTCTTTCACTTTAAAACCTATCTCAGGTTCTTAAGCAGACTGCCACCAGGTGGGCCTGGGTGCGCTCGCAAACTTAGTTTGAACCTGCGGTACCAGCAAGGAGTAAGGCCGAATGTGACAAGCAGGTAACTGGCCCAACAGTCTGGGAAGTGGGCAGGGATGGGACTAGCCCCACCCTGAGAGACGGTCGGAACTCCCTGGAGCCAGGGTCCTGCCCTCGGGGCTGCCATGACCAGCTGCACAGGTTGCACACTGCACAACTCCAGTAGGCTCTGTTTACATACTGAAGAGTGTGAAATATGCCCCTGGAGTTGTGGAAGGCTGTAGTCCTGCTTGACCCTGGTGCGTGTACTGAACTCCATCCACTCACCACCCAGGACGTCGAGGTCTGGCCAATCGAACCCTGAGGAGGAGTGGTGTTGCAGATCAGCTGGTTGACAATAGAGACCCCTAACCCCTTGGGCTATCTGGCTGGAAAAGGAGAACTATTGTCCAGGGCCACCACACCTGGGAAGCAAGGAGGATCTGGACCAGGGGTGAAGGCAGATGGCCTGAGCCCTAGATCTCTCTGGCCCCATGCCTGTCCTCTCCGTGGGGGAGTAGGCTGGGGCCTGCCCACAGGCACCCTTGGGAAGGGGAGGTCCTCACCTGGGGCCTGCGTGGGACATGTGGGAGCCCCTGGAATGTCCTCAGCTGTGCTCTGAGCTTCTAAGCATGACTGTTTGCAATGCCTGAGGTCCAGTGGGTGTGGGGAGTGAGGAGGCAGGCCTCCCCTGAGTTGTGCCCAGAATCGGCCAGTGCTGGACCCCCAAGCCTTTCCTTGTCCAGATGGGAACACGGAGTCCAGAGAGAGCTGTGCACCTGCCCAGAGTCACATGACAACCTAGAGCGAGCAGGGCTGAGCCCTGAGAACCTGCAGGGAGAGGCTGGGTGGGGGCGACGTTAGCCCTGTGGCTGCTGAGGTCTCGTCCCCTGACCCCCACCGGGAGGGGGCTCAGGTGTGTGCCGGCCGGCATCGGGAAGCCAGGCCAGGCCCGAGGGTCTCACGTGGTTTCTCCCCTCCCTGCCAGCTCCCTGACTGATGGGCAGACGCCCTCCAAAGAGTCCCTAAGCCATGACCTCGCGCTCTCGTTCCCAGAGAAGGACAAGGACAAGGACAAGGATGCCCCGCCGGATGGGTCAGGTGAGCCGCCGTGAGGCTGCGGGCTGCGCCGGGGGTGCTGGAGGGCCGTGGGCAGCGCCAGGGCAGAGGCGAGCTGGGGGAGCCACAGCACAGGACTTCGGGGGCCGGAGCAGGTGGAAGTCCCCGCTGGTCGCCACATCCCCGGGGGCCCCCACCGCACCCCTTTCCTTATGGCCACGTCAGGGCCAGGCATGAGGGAAGGAGTGAGTGGTGGGGAGGATGGAGGCAGGGAGGCAGCCAGGGCCCCTGGACCGGTAGAGGCCCCTGGAGGCAAGGCCGGGAGCTCCCAGCCTGGTTGCCTGGGGCGAGGGGCCGTCTGGGGGCCGGAAGTGGGCGGGTGTGTGCGAGGCTTGCAGACACCTTCGCCGTCAGACAGCTGCCCCGGGCAGAGCTATCATTCACACCAAGAGTCATCGGAATGATAGTAGCCGCATAGCTTCGTTCATTTTCATTGGCTGTCTGACAACATTGTACCAACAGCACAGGTCAAACACGGAGACGCAAGTGCCTGGTGCAGAGGTCACTGCGTCCTGGGTCTGCCCTGTCCTGGGGGTGGTACATCCTGTCACCTGCCCCTGGGGTGCGGGTCGCCCTCTGCGGACTCGCCCAGCCGCGAGCTCCTGGGAGCAGCCAGGCGTAATCCCGAGACGCCCCCTCACTTGGGTGTTTGGGTGGAAGTGTTTGAACTCGGCGTGTCTTTTGCAGAATGTCCTTCAGTGTGGGTCCACCTGGTGTCTTCCTCGTGGTTAGACTGGGTACGGGACTCGGTAGGGTTCGAAGCGGAGCCAGCGGGGGAAGCCGTTTCTTCGGGTCCCTGCGGACCAAGGGGAGGGCAGAGCCGGCAACAGGTGGAGGGGAGGCCCAGGCCTCTTCCCCCAGATGTCTTCTGACCTGGCTTTCCTGGTCGGAGGACAGAGGCAGCATCAGGGCAAAGGTCACCGTGCCTGCTAGAAGAGACGCCACGAGGCGTAGGGAAGGCAGGGTCCTGGGGCACCCCAGGAGCCTGGCTCCCCGGAGCAAATGCCAATCACCTCCCCCCAGCAGAGCTGGTGCCGCCCTCAGGCTCGCTGCTCCTCTCCCGGGCTGAGCATCTTGGCCTAAAGGAGCTTCTCGGCACCATTGCTGTCAGCAGGCACGTGGCAGAGCGGCCCCGGGGATGTCGGCCCTGCCATGAGCCCTGCAGTCCTGGCGTGAGGGTCATGCTCTGCCCAGCCTCTCCCGTGCAGCTCCGGGGCCTCTGGGGCGCGGCCGCAGTGAGATCTGAGTCCGGCAGGGACCGAGCGCCCACCACCTGCCAGCCTGGTGCCAGGGCTGGGCAGCCTTTCTCTCGAGACTCCCCAGCAAGTCCGGGAGCCCAGGATCCAGGCTCCGTGGGGAAGGAGGTGGGAAGGAGTCTTGCGGCTGCCCTGTCCCAAAGCGCTGTCCGTAGGGCTGGGAGAAGGCACCTGTCCCGGTGGAAGGCTGTAGGGAGGGGCTGCAGGGCCATGAGAGGGGTTCAAGCCTCCTCCCCCACACGGCCGCCCCGAAGGACATTTAGCGGGAGCTAGGTTTGTGCTGAGGGGTTCGCAGTCTTTCATGTCCTCTCAGGGCAGCACGGGGGTAGGCGCTCTCCCGCTCCCCTGTGACGGAGGAAACCGAGCTCAGAGAGGTTCTGTGATTGTCTCACTCACGCCGCTTGCGGGGAGTGGAGCTCTTCACTGGCACGCTGCCGCTCTGGGCCCTGGGGAGCAGCGTGGTCCCCTCCGGGCCTGGCCAGCCCCCGCCTGCCCTCCAGCTAACCGCTGAGCTGGCAGCCCTTCTGGGGTTCTCTGGGGGTCTTGCCTTCAGCCATCAGCACCCACCTGTGAGCCTCCTTGGGTTCCCGGAAGCTCGAGGGTCCTTGAGCCCCTGTCCCCAGGCCAGGCCCTGAGCTAGGGGGCAGGCCCGCTGAATCGGGCCACAGAGCTCCCAGAATCTAACCTCCACACAAAGGCAGTCTTGTGCCAGGCCCTGGAGACACATTTCTTTCTAGCTTTTTCTAGCTGAGCATGAACCCCAGCTGGAACAGGGCAAGGCCAAGACCGCAGGGAAGGGAAGGGGGTCCACGGAGAGCAGCAGCTGCGGCTGGGGCTGGGGGAGGGGCTGGCCAGGGCCTGTTGCCCACGCCCACTCTTCCTCGCTGACTCCCACACCCACCGGGGAGCTCTGAGGCTGGGGTTTCTAGCCCCATGAGGCCCACAGTTGGGTCAAGGGCTGCACGGGGCCTCTCTCTGTCCCTCACTCCCACCCTTCCCAAATGCTTCAAGGGCACGGCTGCTGTCTGGCTGGAAGGAGACAGATACCACACTTGTCCTGGGGCGCTCACAGCCTGAGGCTGGGGAGCAGGGTGGCGACAGTGGGAGGCAGAGGCCCCGCTGTCCCTTCAGCCTCTGGTGGGCGTGGGGAAGGGAGGACAGACTTCCCCGAGAACAGGCGAGATTCACGTAGTCAGCTCACCTGAGAAGTGGAAATGAGTGGGAACCCCAGCCTCACCGCCAAAAGAAGTGGGGACCCCCGTACAGATTTTTCCTAATCAAATGCCCAGTTTTGTCGAGCGTGTGTTAGATGCTTTATCTGGGCCCAGAGTTGCTCTGATGGAGTTTTGGAATGCAGGGGAGGTCGGTGGGGTCCGGAGCCCACGGCCAAGAAAGAAGTCTTGGGACGTCTCTGGTGCAAATTGGTGGTTTTATTAAAGCCCGAGGACAGGCCCCGTGGGCGGAAAGAGCAGCTGCCCCGGGGTTGTGAGGGGTCTGATTATATATCTGTCCACGCCCAGAGCTGCTCCTGTCTTCCCTGCGGCGTGCTGACATGGCATGTGTACAAGGGGGGGTCCAGGAGGCCCGGCTCCTGCCCAAAATGACACAAAAACTGCCTTGAGCTCTGCAGGGTGGGTGGAGACCGCCTCAGGGTCCCCTGTGTGGTTCCTGTGCACGCCCACCACAGGGCAGGTAAAGCCCATCTCCGCACCACCACGTCCGTGGTCCAGGACAAGTGGAATCCTGGGGGTAGAACACAAAAGCTAAACCGGTGACCCCAGGGGGGCCCACAGAGACCATCCTGTCCCTCCCGATTGTAATTCAGATTGGGTAACTGAGCCCCAGGGAGGACGGGGTTCTGCCAAGCTTTCTCTGCTCACGGCCACAACCCAGAGCTCCTAACCATATGGCAAGAAGGCTGGTGAGCGGCCGGCACGTGAAGGGGGTCTCTCCCACCTCAGCCGCAGTGGGGCCAGAATCACATTCTCGTACATTCTGTACAAGGTCTGGACAAACTGTTCTGTCCCAGGCAGGCCTTGTCCTTATCTTGAGTTGTGTTCTGAGGCCAGCATGGCCTCTTTCCCTTAAATATCTCCATGAGTGCCCGGCACAAGTCTGAGCAGTGTCCAAGAGCCGCAGCAAAGGGTCCCTGTGCGCAGGCGGGGAGCGTCCAGGCTGGCCCCGGCAGCAGGGGCTTC
Organism: Ailuropoda melanoleuca; assembly: GCF_002007445.2. Taxonomy (NCBI): domain Eukaryota; kingdom Metazoa; phylum Chordata; class Mammalia; order Carnivora; family Ursidae; genus Ailuropoda; species Ailuropoda melanoleuca. Next base: position 304,446 of record NC_048226.1, read on the forward strand.
AGGGTCCAGGCACTGGGAGGAGCAGCTTGGAGGCAGACCTGTCCCAGGCCCCCGCTCCCCAGGCCCATGCAGCCCTCCTACTGTACAATACGCTCGTTCTCAGCCATTCCCACGGGCGCAGTAAACGCCCCCGCGCTTCTCCTCACCCCACCAGCCTCACCCCCGTTTTTTCTCCTTCCAGCCAATTGAGACTGATTTCCTCTGCTATTCAGAAGCCTTTATCCCAGAGCCCCAAGGACAGCAGCTCCCAGCCTGCCTGGCCGCCCCCAGCATAATGGGTGATTGATAAGACCCAGGCCAGGGTCAGGCCAAGACCAGTGGCCACGTGAGCAAGAGAAGGAGAGGAGAGGGGGGCCGGGCCTTGGGAAAGCCCACCCTGGGCACTCAGCCGGCATTCTCTTGTGTGCTCTGGGGGGTTGGTTGTTGGCTGCAGACTGTCTGCTGGCTGGGTTGGGATCGTTGGTGCCTTCCTGGATGACAGGGACCTTGGCTGGGTCCTGGCAGTGTTCTTGGCTGCTACTGGAGCCACAAACCTGGTTGGGCATGGCGGACCTGCGTCCCTGTTGAACGTCAGGGTGGGGGGACGGCGACAACTTTAAGGCCTGGCACCCCATCCTGATTTCTATGTCTCTGCGGTTGCTCCAGGAGCCACCCTCGGAGCCACGGGGCACCCCCAGCTCATGGGCCCTCCCCCCTGCTTGGGTCTGGAAGAAGGTCAGGCTCCTCCCCCAACGCCATCCCCAAGGGAATGGCATGGATCCCCACGCCCAGACCCCACTCGGCTGCCAGGACCGACTGAGGTCTGGTCCACTGTTGCGGCTGACCTGCTGCGACCTTGGCCATCGCCACCCCCTCGTAAGGAAGCCCTCTCACGCCCACGTGCCGTGTGTGGGAATTCCCGGCCCCTCTCAGGGATGCCTCCCCCCAACCGCTGAAGTCCCCATGCGTATCCCCGAAGGGCGCACAGCGTGGTTTCGCTCTGCTGTTGGCACATGTCGGCTGCGGGCGCCGCGGTTGCACGGGCTGCGTCTGTCAGAGGGAAGGAAGGAGGGTCCCCCCGCGCTGGGATCCCAGACGCAGGGGGCTTCCGCTCGGCTGCGCACCCACGCCGCGCCCCACGGGTGTCGTGCCGCGGGCGTTTCCTTGGCCTCTGCTTGATTTTCGTGAGGACTTCGCATCCACAGTGAGGCTCCCCCCATGCAGTTACCACCCCCCGCTGGGGACGCTGGTCGTTTCCAGTGGCCTTGCTCAGGGAAGCAGAGCCGTGCAGAGGGGTCTCCGGGCTCCGCTCCGTTCCCACGGGCTCTTCCTGCAGGTGCGCTGGCTGCTCCAAGGGGGCCCCCTTTCCAAGCCCTTTGGTACATTTGGCTGCTTGCCCCCCCGCGAGGTCGTACCGACTGGCCTGCCCCGCCGCCCAGCGCCCCGGCCGGTCGTGAGCGTGGTCGGCTGCGCTGGTGACATCTTGGCTGCTTCACGCTTCACCTGGGAGAGGCCCCGGGCAGGAGGCAGGGGGCGCGGAGCGCAGGCGGAGGGAGGGCAGGCAAGAACAGACGCTGGGGCGCGGCCGGGGCATGGGACGCAGTGGACTCCCGTGGCTGCCTGCGCTCATGCACGCTCAGCCCGCCACCTGCTTCTCTAGGCTCCCCACCCTTCCGTGGCCTCTGCCACACGGTCTCCACCAGTCCCGCTCAGACGGCGAGAGAGAGGCTCCCACCGCACCGGGCCCTGCACGTGACCCCGTACGTGACCCCGTGCGCGGGGCCAGGGTGTGAGGCTCGGCCGGTTCCTGCGGCCAGGGGGCAGGGTCGGGGTGCGAGGCTCAGCGAGTTGTGGGCGAGCCAGCCCTTCCAACCGCTCTGCCCACCTTGCCGATAGTGGAAAACGGGGTTTCTAACTCATCGTCCAGAGATTTCTCCTCTTCAGACACAGGTGAGGTCGGGAGAGGGAGCGCCATGAGCAAAGGCCCAAAGGTGGGCCTACATGGATGTGAGAAGACAAAGGGGAGCGCGAGGCCCCCCAGGCTTGGAGATTCATCTGTCTTCCCTTCGTTCAGGCCCCAAGCCCAGAGGCCCAGGCCCCTGAGCTGTGGCAGGCTCCAGCGGAAGGACACTGAGCCGGGTTCCCAGGCAGGCAGGACGGAGGCTCGGCAGACACCTACTCGGTGGGCCAGCCCCTCTCCGTACTTGGGCAGGAAGGTGACCTGCTCACCGTCAGGCTATACTGGTGAGCTGGAGGAGGGAAAGCAGGAGGCATGGGTCTCCTAGACACATGGTGGTTCAGTCCAGCCTCCCTGGGACAGGGATGGGACAGGAGCTAGCTCATTCTTCCCTAAAGGCCCCCTGACCTCCGCTCCGGGCTGGGCTTCAGCACTCAGACCCCAGGAAGGAGTCACACCTGCTTCCAAGAGACTCCAGCTGTGGGAGACGCTTGGCCCTCAGCGAGGCCCGGCTCCAACCTTCAGGGAGGGGTGGTACTTGGAACCAGAAATGCAGGAGAGTAGTGTGGCCGGAGTGAGTCCAAGGCAGAGACACAACTCGGGCCAAGGCACGGGGTGGGGGTGGAGAGGACCAAGGGCTGCTCAGGCTGGCTGGAGGGGTATGTGCTGAGGTCACAGAGGGTCTTGCTTAGAGGCCACAGTGTGGATACCACCCTGTGGTTCCGAAAAGGTTCTCTGGGAGCCCTGGAATGTGGGAAGAGGCGGTGGTGGCCGCTGCCCAAGGTCAGTGCTCCTGAGCTCCCCCCAGGCTTTGGGCAGGAGGCAGGACAGTCCTTTCCTGAAGGAGACATGGGCGCTGGGGCCAGCGTGGGCCTGGGAGTCGGGCCGTGGGTGGGAATCCCAGCCCTGCTTCCAGCCGCGCAGGCAACTCGCCTCCCTGTTTCTCAGAGGGTCAGCTGTGCTGTCACGGGGGCTGTGGATAAGGTACGTGCAGCCCACCAGGTGCCAGGCGGGCGCTCAGACGGCGAGCCGTGACCACAGCAGCCCTCTGTGGGCAGGGGAGCGACTGGGCCTCGGGGACGGCGGGCAGGCCCCTTGCCCACCAAAGCCTTTTTTGCCTGTCTGGGGCCTCAGGGGCCCAGCTGGTTCAGCTTTGCGGGTGGAGCAGGTGTGGAGAAGGGCGGATGGGAACCCTGGGCCGCAAGACGCCGGTCCTCCGGGCTGGCTCTCCTCCCTGGGCAGAGCAGCTGGGCGAAGCGGAGCCAGGCTCGCAGGCCCACCAGCAGTTCTCCTCTTTCCCGTCCCCTCCGGCCTCCTGCGCGTGGAGTGCGGGCACCGCCAAGTGAGACAGCGGACACAGGGTCGGCGGGACCACGCTGTTCGCGGCAGAGCAGAAGTCGGATGAAGGAACTCGGTCTAAAACGTCCATCCAAAGTCTTATGTGTTTTCTTTCTGAGCCAGTGAGCCCACTTCTAGAGCTCTGTCCTTTGGAGAGCCTGGAACAAGGGCTAAAAGCTGGGAGCGGTCGGAGAGGAGAGCGCGTGGCTGGGGAAGTGGCTGGGCCGGGCGCTCGCCCCCCCTTCACCACCAGAGACTCCCTGGGGCCACAGAATTAAGGATGGGTGATTTTCGACAGTTCCGTTTGATTTGGTCCACATAACGTTTTCTTGAGGTGTGAGCCAACATTTAAAAACACGGCGGGTGCACACAGACGCAGATGTCGGGTAACCCTTGGTTTCCATCCCTGCTGGCAGCCGCCCCTGCAGTTGAGCGGGACCCGCGGTTCCCACCACGCCCTGCGGCCTCCCTGGTGTGGAGGCGGGGCTCGGGACAGTTACCCTCCCCTTGGGGGGGACGTGATCATTGTTCTTTATGGAGAACAGAGAGAGGAGGACTGCCAGAGCTCTGTGTCTCCAGGATGCAGACCGGGAGCACCTCGTGTGGATGGTTTATCTTTACATTAGTTTTTTTTAAAAGATTTTATTTATTCATCTGAGAGAGAGAGAACACACGCAGGGAGGGGCGGAGGGAGAAGCAGCCTGAGTGAAGGTCTGCCTTCGGCTCAGGTCATGACCTCAGGGTCCTGGGGTCGAGTCCCGCCTCGGGCTCCCTGCTCAGCGTGTGGTGTGCGTGCGCCTCTCCCTCCCTCGGCCCCTCCCCTCTCGTGCCCCCCAGGGATGCGCCACGGGCAGGATCCACCTTTTCTGGTTGGGGGACCAGGGAAGGGAAGAGGGCCTCCTCCCGCTGCCCCACTCTCAGAGCTTTTCTACTGAGGCGTCATTGTATGGCATCCAATTTACCCACTTTAGTGTGATGATTTTTCACTGAAAAAAATCCTTTTTCAGTTATTTGTAGCAAATTTTTACGGCTGCACCAAGAGCACTGCGATCTGACTGTACATTTCCATCACCCTGAAAAGATCTTGGTGTCCGTGTGTGGTGACTCCCCACCCCCAGGAAAGCGCGAATCTGCCTTTTCTGGACGGTTCCCACACGCGAGCGTTGTTTGTTTCTGGCTTCTTCCCGCGAACGCGGTTCTGAGTGCGCCGTGTTCTGCCCGTGGCAGTCGTGTCGGCCGCGTCCAAGTGGACTCGTGTTGGGGGGGGGTGCTATGCTTGACTCTGTTCACCAGCGGACAGGCGTTTGGTGGTTTCCATGTTTGACTGTTATAAGTACTGCTGATGGCATTCACATCCACGTCTTTGGGTGGCAAATTCCGTGGCCTCCTTGGAAGGAGGGACTGGCTTTCCTGTCCCAGCCCAGGGTCTTCTGCCAACCTCAGGGTCCACGTGCAACCCAAGAGTGTCTGGAGGGAGGGATGAGGTCATCCCACAGGACAGTTTTGAGATTTGTGCGACCTCAAAGGGACATCCGGGGGCTGCGGCCACCCACGTGGTCCAGCCGGCAGGTGGCAGGGCAGCCCGACCTCCCTGGCAGCCCTCCTTCCCCGCAGCGGGTCATCTGCTCGGAAGGACCGCCCTGGCCCGGGGAAAGGAGGCCCTGTGGACAAAACGATGTAGACCTCCCATCCAAGCCTCCTGGGAATTTGGAGAACTCGGGGAATCAGAGTGTGCGTTTACTGCACAGCAGCTGTGTGGCCGGTTCTCATGTACACCGTTTCTTTCGAACCGCCTGTTGTCCCTGAGGTCGGAATCCTCGCCTTTCCTCCGAGGACAGTCTCAGATGTGCGTGGTGTGCCCAAAGTCTCGCCCACGACACGGTCGATCTGTTCCCACCTACTGCTCGCGGAGTGGGCCGCCTGACACTTCAAGGCTGGGTGGTGCCCCAAGTGTGAGCCATGGCATCAGGCACGCAGGGCGGGGGAAAGGCCTGGGCCTCCCGGGGCTGCCGCTGCCCCGTCTGCAAACCGAGGCACCAACCCTGTGGAGCAGACTGGATCCCTGCGGGAGGGATTCGGCACGGTGCCCAGGGCCTGGTGAGAAGGACTGAACGTTGTCCCTGAGGCTGGGACCCTTCTCAGGCTGGTCCGAGCTGCTGGTCTCCCCCTGCTGCTTTGACCTTCTGTCCAGCAAGGCCTGTCCCCAGTTCTCAGGGGGCAGAGGAAAAGTGGGAACCCTGAAGCACTTGGGGGTCTGATGGCCCTGCTCTTCTGAGGCAGCCTGAACACCACTGACCACCCAGCCTTGGGGGGCAGGTTCCACTGGCGTGAAGACAGGAAAGGTCTAGGCCCTTGGCGTCTCTGGCCTCCACCTCCTTGCTGCCTCCCTGAGCCTTGCTCATCCCCAGGGCCTTCAGACCTCCTCCTCCAGGCAGCCCCCCAGCTACTCCAGTCCCTTGCTTGTCTGCCAGCACCCATGGCCCAGCCCCCAAAGCACTGTTGGGACCCGTGGCCTGGGCGCTGTGCCCCCTGCGAGGGCCAGGGCCTCAGGGGGTGGCCCTAGGCCAGCATGATCCCAGCTGTGGTCTCCCCTCCCCTTCAGAGGAGACACTGTGGACGACGCGGGCCGATGGACGTGTGCGCCCAAGGGTCCACCCCGCCTGCTCACAGCCTCCCTACACTGTGCACCGGATGTTCTCTGAGACCCTGGACAAGTATGGGGACCTCCGGGCTCTGGGCTTCAAGCGTCAGGGCAGGTGGGAGCACATCTCCTACTCCCAGTACTACCTGCTGGCTCGAAAAGCTGCCAAGGGTTTCCTGAAGGTGAGGGGCCCCTTGAGACACAGCCTTTCCCTCCCCAGACCCACCTTCCAGCTCTGGGCCCTCGTAGGCCTCCTCCCTGACCCCCGACCTGGCAAGCCTTTGGAAAGAGTAACTGTAAAACCATTCCCATGCGTTGGCCCGCTGGTATGTGCAGGGCCCTCCCCACGTGCCAGCCACTCGACACTTGGTTTTCACTTGTGATCACATTCCAGACGGGCTGGGCTGCCTGCTGTGCTGGGCAGAGGGCCCAACTCCCTGGGAAGGCCCCAGGAGGGGCAGCAAGGGCCCCGGGGAGTTCTCCCACGGGGTGCAGCCTGGGAGGGGCGTCCCCTGCCATCTGGAAGGGGGCCTGGCTGGGACCGAGAGGCCCCCTTCCGTGCCTGCTGACCCGGCCTGTCTGCCTTGGTCCTGGAGCTCGGCCTGGAGCAGGCACACAGCGTAGCCATCCTTGGCTTCAACTCCCCGGAGTGGTTCTTCTCGGCGGTGGGCACAGTATTTGCAGGGTGAGTGGCTGGGAGTGGGGCCCGCTCTCCAGTGGGTCAGAGGTGGGCAGAGAGGGGAAAGAGGGTGGAGGCCCCCGTGCCCTCCCCAGATGCCATCCCCTCCCAGGGGCCCTCTCGGGACCCCTCTGCCCCACCGCCGGGGCAGCGGTACTGAGCTGGCGGTTAGCTCTGCCTGTCCGGGGATGGCAGCTGCCAGGGGCAGGGTTGCAGGCAGGGAGGGCAGGAGCTGGGCGGAGGGAGTGGCCCCTGCACCAGCTCTGACACGAACCTCCCGGGTCTCCTGCAGTGGCATTGTCACCGGCATCTACACCACCAGCTCCCCGGAGGCCTGCCAGTACATTGCTCAGGACAGCCGTGCCAACATCATCGTGCTGGATACACAGAAGCAGCTGGAGAAGATCCTGAAGGTTTGGGGCGCAGGGGAAGCAGGCACGGGGGCCAGAGGCCAGGTGTCCCTGTGGACCTCCAGCTTACAAAGGACTTTTCCACCCTCCCTTCTGGGGTCCCCCTCACCCTTCACAGCAACCCCACGACACACAGATACAAAAAGAACAAGGCAAGGCAATGGGTACTTACCACTGGACAGCTCGGGACACTGAGGACCTGGAAGCCCGGACGGGGTGACAGCCTTGGGCTAGGGCCACCAGCTGGGCCACTGCCTCCCATGAACGCTGGGGTCCTCTCCCTGTGGCAGGGTTGTGTGACCCGAGGGTGGCCCAGGGCCTGGACAGCTTGAGCGCTCAAGCCCGACCTTCAGTGCAGAGTCAGGGGAGGGGCTGCCACAGGGTGGGGGCTGCAAGTCTAGTAAAGTCTTCTAAAGACAGGGAGGGCACAGCAAGAGCTTGAAAGCACCCCTTGAGCCAACTGATCTCCTCTGCAGGGGGATTCACTTAAGACCCCTCTGGACCGGCTGCACTCCACAGGAACCACGGCCAGGGTGTGGCGGCTGAGGGACAGCCCTGAGCCCCAGCCGCACCCGCCACCTGCCACCTGTGAGGCCCTGGGGGCTCCATGCCTCGCAGAGGCCTCTGGGATTGACTTGGTGGCTTGGCTCAGTTCTGGAGAAGTTCCCTGGGCCCCAGCTCCCGACCTGCCCCCAAGGGTGGGACTGTGGGATTTGGATGCCCAGAGGGGCGGCCGGGGCAGGTGCCTCCCTTCATCTCTAGTGAAGAGGTCTCCCCCTCAAGCCTAAAGAAAGAAGCCAGCTTGGCCATTGGCTCCCATCAGAATCCTGGGGTGGCTCCGGCTGCCGCCAGACCCCTGAGGCAGAGTCGCTGGAAGGAGACCCCAGACTGGCGTGTGTTTTGAAATAGCTCCCTCGGTGAGGCTGTGGGCCCCCCGCTTCAGTTTGCAAAGGCTGGTGTTCTGGACGCAGCACCCCGTCTCCACCTCCCCCTTCACGCGGCCCCCGCGCCCCCATGTGCTTCTCCGCGTCCAAATTCCTTTCCATGAGGACAGCAGCCATGTTAGGTTAAATCATTTAAAAGACCCTGTTTCCAAAGAAGAGCACATTCTAGGGAACTAGGGGTTAAGGCTTCAACATGTCTTTTTTGGGGACGCAATTCAACCCAGAGCAGGACCATGGAAGTGCTTTCAAATTATTGTATTGTTAAAGTGCTGGCTCACAGGCGAAGAAAGAAAGGAGTTGTTATTAAAACAGGAGGTCCGGAAGGGCACCTCACCCACCGCCGTCTGCGTTTCACACACGAAGAAGCAGACCTGGGAGCCGGGCCTTCTCGGGGAGGCGACCCTAAGCTCGGGGGTGGTAACAGTGTTCGGGTGCTAAGCACAGCGGCCCCGAGAAACGGTCTTGTAAGCCCATTTTACAGACAAGGAAAGTGAGGGCCAGAGAGGTGCAGGCCGGCTGACTCACCCTCCCGTCCCGTCCCATCCCGTCCCTCCCTATAAAGTGCAACAGGGGAGGGAAGCTCGGGCCCTTTTCACTCCGGGTTCACATAGGGGAACCGCGAGAACCAAGTGAGAGTCAGTGAGGGGGCCTCATTGCTCAGCAGCAACAGAGGGTAACATGGGGGGCTCGGGCCACGTTGGGGCTAGAGGGGGAGGCATGACAGGCCCGGGGCCCCCAACCCTTCCAGAGTCGAGGCGGGGAAGCGGGTCCCACAGGCCTGTGCTTGGATGAACGCCGTGCTGCCGCCGTTCCCGGTCAGTCTCCACCAGGGGCCCCCCCAAGTGCGGCCTGCCCTGCCCGCGGGCCCCAGCCCTCCGAGGCGTGGCTGCAGTCTGTGGCAGCGCTCCCTCATCCCTGCCATTTTGGATTCTTTCGAAAACCCTTTCTCACGAAAACCCTTTCTCACGGGCACTTTGGAACCTTCTTTCGTTTGGCGACTAGACGTTTGTCAGATGGGCTCACCTTCCCAGTCAGGGGGCGGCCTTGCCTCCCCGCAGGGTCCTTTGGAATGTGTTTTCAGGATCTCATTCTGAATGTCCCCAACCCGTCTGAGTCATATACAGGCTTGAGACTGGGGAGGAGATAGGGCTGTCGGGGCTCTGCTGATTCCGAGGGCCCACAGGAGCTGCTCTGAGAGGCCGAGGTGAGCCTGAGCCGTCCTCGGCGCCCCCACCCCCACCCCAAGCGCTCAGGCCCTTCACGAAATAGAAAGGGGACAAGTGTTTAGAGAGCAGTGACCAGCAGGGATGTCCCATCACTGGCCTGCCCAGCTACCCCGGGACTCAGTGGGCCCTGATTTCCTCAGGTTTGGGGGCTTTGCAGACCCCAGAGTTCTCTGAGGCAAAGGAGTCACTGGCCCGACGGTCCAGCCAAGAGCTGACCCAGCAGCCCCCAGGCAGCTTTGCCTGAGGCCTCTGTCGTTAAGGGTTCCCCGAATGCCAGCTAGGCAGGGGCCCTTTGCTTCCACGCGGGCGCCCCAAAACCCCAGGCTGGGAGGGCAGGGGCTTTAACCGGCCTCTCTCCCAGGAGATAGATCCTGCCGGGCCCTCTGCACGGATCCTTGATCGAAGCCTAATACTGTCCCCCTGCCCCATGTTGCATCTGAAGAGACTGAGGCCCAGAATTAGGAAATGCTCACCCCAGGTCATCATCTAAAATAATTCAAAGTCGGTTCCTTTGAAAGGGGACCTAAACGGGCCCACAGGCTGCAAGTGGTGGTCCCTAGGCGTCTTTTCATTCAGAGCAAAGCCCCACTTTGCTTCGCTCTGGGAGGGCAGCAGCCTTACCTGGGAACTTGTTAGAAATGCAAATCCTTAGGCCCCACCCCAGGCCTCCTGCAACCTGACTCTGACTCTGAGGGGTGTGGGGCCTGGCCCCGTGTGGACACCCCTGCGGACCCAGGGTGAGAACCTTTGCCACGAGCACGGACACACTGCAGGAGCTAGGTCAGCCGTCCTGAGCGGGGTCCCACATTCCGGACTTACCGGCCCACTTCCTCTCCCTGTTGTTCAGCTTGTTCCTCTAACTTCTGTGCTTGTTGTTAGAGGGAAAGACTTCATGCATTTCCGATGAAACCGCGTCTGGGGCGAACACCCCACAGGTGGATTTCATCCCCCACGGCCTCAAGAGGCACGTGATGCTGGGGGGGTAGGGCTTGCAGGGAGCCGCTTCCTCAGCCCGTGGGGGGGGGCCACCAGCCACTGTGACGTTCCCCATCACCCTTTCTCCATGGACGGTCTTTGCCTGAATTAATTATTTCATGAGTGATGGCAAAAGGTTGTTTTTCTAATTCATCAGCCGGGCCTGTTCTCCGAAGGAAGACCCTTCTCTCACCACCGACCTGGGGTTCTTTGCTATCTGAAACACCTGTGGGTAGTGCGGTCGGTGGGGTGAACGTTCCAGGCTCATCGGAAAGAAGGTGCGTTCTGCCGTGGCTGCGTGGAACGCTCTATGAATGTTAGTGACGTCCACGCGGCTGATGGTGTCCCAGTGTTTCAGCCTTTTGTCTCCTTATTGATCTTCTGTGCACCTGTTCCATCAAAGACCGAGAAACAGAGCGTTGAATCGCCCGTGACTACTGTGGGTTTGTCCATTTCTCCTTTCACTTCCATCAGCGTCTGCGTCGCATACTTTCGAGTTCCATTATGTGCAACATGTCCTTAGGCTCCTACGTCCTCTTGATGCAACGGCCCCTTTACCATGAAGAATGTTCCTGAGGGGCCGCAGGAACTGTCCTTGTTCTAAAGCTACTGTGTCTCGCATTCAGACCAGACTCCTGATTAGTGTTTGCATTGTGTTGCTCGTAGCCTGTGTCCTCTCACTCATGGCCGGGGTCTCAGAGGCTGCACGGAGTTGTCTTCCTGTCCTACCCAGCAGTACTGTCTGCAGACCAGCCAGCAGACTGTTTCTACCATCTGTTCCCTGTTCCTTTCCCCTCTTCCCGGAGTTCCTTCCCATTCAGTTCTCTGTTTGTATTTCGGTTTGTCTTTTGTTATTTTATCTCCAGTGGCTAGTTAGTTATTACATTATTGTCTGCTCTCGGTTTACCGTTTGCATTTTTTTAAAGATTTTATTTGCCAGAGAGAGGGAGAGCACAAGCAGGGGGAGCAGAGGCAGAGGGAGAAGCAGGCTCCCCGCTGAGCAAGGAGCCCCATGCGGGACTCGATCCCAGCACCCTGGGATCATGACCTGAGCCGAAGGCAGACACTTCACCTTCACCGACTGAGCCCCCCAGGTGTCCCTACCGTTTGCATTTTTAACTTGGCACGTAGAGTCCCCACCAACATCCTCCCTCCTCCCCGCCTCCGTTCTGCCTCCATACAGGTTACAAACCCTGCACTACACTGTTTTCAACGGTCGAGTATCATTCAAAGGCATTTTAAAAGAATTCCTATTCTCTCTCCCGTATTCACCCACCCTTGGGCCGTTTCTGACGCTCTTCGTCCCCTTCAGTAGGTACAAGTCTGCTTCTGGGATCATCTTCCTGCCTTAAGGATTTCCTTCAACATTTCTTGTATTGCACATTTGAAAACGTGTTTATTTTCATTTCTTCTAAAGATATTTTCATGTGGTTTAAAATTCTGGGTTGATAGGATTTCTTTTCTTTTTTTTTTTCTTTCAACCTTTTAAAGGCTCCATCCAATGTTTTCAACTGTATGCAGTTTCTGATGAGAAGTCTGCTGTCCTGTGTCTCCATTCCGCTCCGTGTGTATAGGGTATCTTGTTTCTCTGGCTACTCTTATATATTTTTATTTTTTGACTTTCAAAGTTTCCATTTTAGTTCCAGTATAGTTGATACACAGTTTCAGTTTCCCACAAGATTAGTTTCAGGTGTGCCACATGGTGATTCGACACTTCTGTGTATCCCCCAGCACTCATCACAGGTGCCCCCCTCCCCTTCCCCCATCCCCCCCACCCCGCTCCTCTGGTCTCCAGCACTGTGTTCTCTAGAACTGTCTCTTTTGGGGGCGCTTGGGGAGCTTGGTCGGTCACCTGAGCGTGTCCGACTCTTGGTTTGGGCTCAGGTCCTGATCTCAGGGTCCCCAGATCCAGCCCTGCGTCATGCTCTGTGCTCAACCAGGAGCCTGCTTCTCCCTCTCCCTCCCCCAGTTCACTTGCTCTCTCTCTCTCTAAGATAGATAAATACATACTTTTTCAAAAAGAGTCTGTTTCTTGGTTTACCTCTCTCTCTTTTTCCTCTTTGCTCGTTTGTTTTGTTTCTTTAATTCCACACATCAGTGAGATCAGATTAAGATAATTGTCTTTCTCTGACTGACTTATTTTACTTAGCATGATACACTCCAGTTCCATCGTGTTGTTGCAAATAGTAAGATTTACTTCGTTCTGATGGCTGAGTAATATTCCATGGTGTACATGAACCACATCTTCTTTATCCCTTCATCTTTCGATGGACGTCTGGGCTCTTTCCCCAGTTTCGCTATTGTGGACGTTGCTGCTATGAACACTGGGGTGCATATGCCCCTTAGATCACTGCGTCTGTATCTTTGGGGTAAATACCCAGTAGTGCAATGGCTGGGTCGCAGGGCAGATCTGTTCCCAACTTTCTGAGGACCCTCCGTACTGGTCTCCAGAGCGGCGGCACCAGCTGGCATTCCCACCAACAGTGCACGAGCGTCCCTTTTGCTTTTCTGGCTGCTTTTAAGATTTTTTTCTTCACCGCTGGTGTCCGGCAATTTGTTATGTTGTGTCTTGTGGTTTTTCTTTGTGATTATCCTGCTTGGGGTTCATTGCGAGTCCTGAATTGGTGGATTTATAATCAAATTTGGAAGTTTCTCAGACTGCTTTTCAATTTTGTAAAAACTATTTCCTGGGACTCCAATTACATGTATGTTAGGCGTCTTGGTACCCTTCCACAGGCCGTGTCCTTCCTGTGTTTCTCTCTCTCTGAACTTTACTTTGAGACTTGTGTTTGGCCTTTTGGGGCATGTTTAGCGCCCATGCTCAGATCTAACCTCTCTGGGTCTCCGCTGAACGCCTCCGGGGGCCCCTGCATGCTGGCTGATGGACACACAGACGGTTCTGGCTCCTTATGAGCTCCTGTCCTCCAGCCCCGGTGGCTGCCATGCACACTGGTACTCAGCCAAATACTCTGGAGCACCAGGCACCTGATGAGAAGCGTTCTAGAACTTTCTCTTCTGAGTGACTCCTCGCTAGTGCCCAGTCCCACAGACTCTAGCCACTGTGGCTTCCCTGAACTCTGCACTCTGTCACCTGCACTCAGCAGGATGACCGAATTCTGTTCTCCCTCCCCCTCTCCTGCTCTGTCCCCCTCTCCCTGTTTCCGTCCCTCCCCCCTCTGCCCCTCTCTCTTCTACAAAGTTCTCTGTTGTGGGATAAGGCATACTTTGTTCAAACAGGCCCTGGGACACTTGGTTTTCTCATGAGGGGACAGCTATACATGAAGAGGGGCAAATGTCCAGCTGGGTCAAAGGTCAGAGCCCAGGAACCCAGTGACCAAAGTGCTTGACAGACAGACCAAGCCCTGGAGATGGGGATCTTCTCGGCAGGTAACTTTTTTTTAATGAGACCCCATTTTTTCCCCACCAACACAGACCTGGAAAAACCTGCCGCATCTGAAGGCGGTGGTGACGTACGGAGAGACGCCTCCAGAGAAGATGGCCAACGTGTACACGGTGGGTACGGGAGTGGGGCAGGGGGCCAGTCCAGCCTCCCTGCTGACTGCGCACTCTCCCACCTGCTGCAGATGGAGGAACTCATGGGGCTGGGGGAGGAGCTGCCTGAGGAGACCCTGGACGCCATCATCACCACCCAGCAGCCCAACCGGTGCTGTGCACTGGTCTACACCTCCGGCACCACCGGGAGCCCCAAGGGCGTGATGCTGAGTCAAGACAATGTAGGACAGACCCCAGATGGGTGGGCTTGGCCGCAGGTGCATCTGGGCACTGGACCTGCCCTAGCAGCCCCCGGGGATGTTCCTCTGGCCCCTCAGCTCGGGGGCCAGGACCCATAGGACAGCCCTTGGGTCTGTGGTCCAGACCCAGTCCAGCGAGGGAATGGGGAGGGGAGGGGAGGGCTGTCCCAGGAGCTCCCTGCAGAGACACCTGGTGGGGGGCGTTGCTGAAGAGGTCGCCAAAGCCCCGGGGTGAGAACTTCCAGGGCAGGCTGGGGACACTGCTGGGGCCCATGTGCCTGTCCTTCAGATCACATGGACGGCACGGTATGGCAGCCAGGCCGGCGACATCCAGCCCGCGGAAGTCCAGCAGGAGGTGGTGGTCAGCTACCTGCCCCTCAGCCACATCGCCGCCCAGATCTACGACCTGTGGACGGGCATCCAGTGGGGGGCCCAGGTCTGCTTTGCCGAGCCCGATGCCCTAAAGGTCAGTCTGCCTCTGCCCGAGCGGGGGTCCGAGTACGTGTGCAGAAGCACACCCGAGTGTGCACTCGTGTGGGGGCCTTGTGCGTGCACCTGTGAGCGTGTGAGTGTGCGGGCCCCCCCTTGTGCGTGCACCTGTGAGCGTGTGAGTGTGCGGGCCCCCCCTTGTGCGTGCACCTGTGAGCGTGTGAGTGTGCAGCCCCCGTGCATTTATTGGTCAGAACTCTCCCCGCTGCAGTTAGCATGGTCTACTTGACCCACCAAGAAGGGGCTGACGGTACGTAGAGGAAAGGGGGCCACATGCCATCAAGGATAGGTCGTTCTCAGAGGAAGGCACAAGAGTGGTCGCAGTCCCACCCTGCTTCCCGGTCTCATCAACTACCCCCATTCTTTGGAAGCTTATTTTAAGCATGAGGAGAGCTCTCCCAGATGCCCCCCCCCCGGCACACCTCCCCCCACCTGCACCTCCTGGCCCCAAAGGTCCCTCATCCGTTCCTACATGGGTCACTGCTTAGGGGAATGGTCACCTGCGGGTTAGAGAGGAAGGAGTGGCCGCCCCCAGGGCTGGGAGGGGACCGAGGAGCCTTGAGGTCTGGCCGCTTGAGCTGCGGGAATGGCTGCCCAGCGGCGGCCGACAGCGTGGGACCCGTGCACAGGTGTGTGCGCACCTACGTGCAGGACGCCTGTGGGGCGTGTGCACCTGACTCTGGTGCGAGGGGCCTCCTGGCGCTGAGCCGGCAGGCCTTCCTCTCTGGCGCGGCACAGGGGAGCCTGGTGGACACGCTGCGGGAAGTGGAGCCCACGTCCCACATGGGGGTGCCTCGGGTGTGGGAGAAGTTCATGGAGCGCATCCAGGAGGTGGTGGCTCAGTCCGGCTTCATCCGGCGCAAGATGCTGCTCTGGGCCATGTCGGTGACCTTGGAGCAGAACCTCACCTGCCCGGGCAGGTACGGAAGTGGGGGGGCCAGGAGGCCGGGGGCAGCAGGGCTGGGGCAGCAGGCCAGGACGCACCCGAGGACCTGCTGGGCTGGGCTCCTCCCAGGGACCCCTGTGCAGAGGCCCCATCGGGCGCTGGGCTGGAGGCCTCTTCCCAGACGCCACAGGAGACAGTCAGCCCGCCTCTGGGTTCTAACTGGCAGGACTGACGCGCTCACCTGGGGGACATTCACCCCCCCAGCGGTCCTCACAGTCCCTGAGGGGTTTCCTGACTCAGTAGGGGGCCAGGGAGGGGCCCCAGTGGTGAGCGCTCTTCCAGCCTTTCTCCGGGGGACCCCAGAGCCTTCCGACAGCTTTCCGAACTCCCACACGGCGCTGTGGGGGGTCCACGGCACACACCGGGGCCGGTCCGACTTAGAAATATTTTCCATCACTAGCGGGTCTGTGAGACGGGGTCGTGGCTCGCGAGACGCGCACGCATGTCTGCAAATACGGCAGCCATCCCTCCCGTCTGCGCACCTGCGCACAGCCCAGCCTGGTTGGCCTCGGGCTCCGGACGGCGCACGCGGGGCACTCAGCTGCGCGTGCGCGCTCACAGACTGCCAGGCTGGCACGTGCCTGCGCGGACCGCTGTCCCTCCCCGCAGCGACCTGAAGCCCTTCGCGGCCAGGCTGGCGGAGTACCTCGTGCTCGCCAAGGTCCGCCAGGCGCTGGGCTTGGGCAGGTGTGGGAAGAGCTTCTACGGAGCGGCGCCCATGACCGCCGAGACGCAGCGCTTCTTCCTGGGTCTGAACATGCGCCTGTATTCGGGCTACGGCCTCAGCGAGACCTCGGGCCCCCACTTCATGTCCAGCCCCTGCAACTACCGGCTCTACAGGTATGCGCCAGCCCGCCTGCCCTGGCTGGCCCCCGGGGCCACCGCTCCATCCTGGCCCGGGTCCCTGGCTGTCACCAGGGCCTGAGGTCGGACGAAAGGACGCTGCTGGAGGGCTTTCCCTGCGTCCCCTCCTTCCCCTCCCCCCTGCGTCTGACCGCCTGCTCCACTTGGCGGGGGGCAGGAGGGGGGGCTGGGAGGACAGGGCCAGCCCTCCAGTAGGCACGCCGGCCAGTCAGCTCTGGGGTGAGTGGAGGGATCCCCGGCTGTGCTTAAAGACTCCCCCTGCCGGCCCATCACAGAGCTTGAAGCTGTCCCCGTCCTCCCTGCCTTCTTTCTTCTTAAAACCTCTCACTCTAACTCCCTCTCTAACTCCCTATTAAAATACAAAAGTGCTGGGAGGTGAAGAGTGAGAGGTTGCAGCCCCGCCGGGGGGGGGGGGGGGGGGGGGGGGGCGGGCTCCCGGGTGGGGCCTGACCAGCCCCCTCCGGCTGCCCCCAGCTCCGGCAAGCTGGTGCCAGGCTGCCTGGCAAAGCTGGTGAACGAGGACGCCGAGGGCATCGGGGAGATCTGTCTGTGGGGTCGCACCATCTTCATGGGTTACCTGAACATGGAGGACAAGACGCGGGAGGCCATCGATGCTGACGGCTGGCTGCACACAGGTGACGTGGGGCGCATGGACACGGACGGCTTCCTCTACATTACCGGGCGGCTCAAAGGTGAGCGCCGCTGGCCGCCTTCGTGGCTGCAGGCGTGTGTTGGGGGGGTGCTGCTGCCATTTGTGCCCCGAGTCCCGAGCCCGTATCGAGCTCGTGCACTTGGACTGACGGCATTTTACGTCCTCCTCTCTGCTGTGGGGCAGACACCTCGACCCTGACTTCCTAACGAGGACACCCAGAGAGGGTCAGGGACTGGCCCAAGGTCGCCCAGCTAGTAAGTGGTGGAGCTGGGATTCAGCCTCCCTAGAGAAACAAGGCAAGTCTTTCCAGAAGATTCTGGGGCATAAATATGTATTTTTACATGCAAACATGGGCACAATATCAAGAACACAGTTTGGATGTAAAATTTAAAACGAAGCAGGTGACTTCAGAGAAATTTCCCACGACGAATGTGTCCCTCCCGGAGGGACCGCTGGGGACTGACTCGCACGGAAAAGCGCTTTGCTTACTTTGCGCAAGGGGGTGTAGGTCCAAACACATCCAGGGGGGCTCCCTGCCCGTTTCCCAGGGGAAACCGGCTCAGGGAGTGGGCGAGCAACTCTGGAAATCTCACAGGCAGGGAGGCCGTCCAGCCCGGGCTCTGCTGGCCACAGAGGGCGGGCTCTTGGGGCAGAGTCTGGGCAGGCCTGGCCTGAGCCTTGGGAGGGGTAGGATGACCATCCTGGCCACCCCGCACACAGCGGGGGCTGGGAGATCCCTGCACACGCCCTCCCGCTGTGCGGGGGCGGGGTGGGGGGGCTGACAGCGCCGCCTAGGGCCCGGCTTGGTGATGGCGGGTGAGGCCTGCTCACTGAAAGGGAGAGAGTAACTGGGAAACATCCACCCAGAGTTGGACCTCCTTATAAAATAGTATGGTTAGGTGGTGCCTGGGGGGCTCAGTCGGTTGAGTGTCTGCCTTCGGCTCAGGTCATGATCTCAGGGTCCTGGGATCGAGCCCCATGTTGGGCTCCCTGCTCAGCAGGGAGCCTGCTTCTCCCTCTCCCTCTGCTGCTCCCCCTGCTTGTGCTCGCTCTCTGTCTCTGACAAATAAATAGATAAAATCTTTAAAATACTATAGTTAGAGGTGGGGGCCCAGGCACCTTCTCTCCAGATAAGTATCCACCCACCCGGCCTCACTGCCAAGAAGCCTCCCTCCCCGCAGGGCATCCGGGCCAGGGGCCTGTGCGGGAGGCGGCGTGCCCGCTGTCCTTGCTCCCGGGAATCTTTGTGATCCGCCTGTGATCTGGCTGCACGTGGCCTACGGCCTTGGTCTTCATCTTTCGGACAACCTTGGGTAGAATCACGCCGGTTACCTCCGAACAGGTGCCAAGATTTTGATTCTGAGTTCATCAGGTCTACGGATTAACTTGGTGAGAATGTGTCTCTTTACAACATTGAGTCGTCCAGTCTGTAAACATGGTGTAGATTGCCCTGTGCTGGGCAGATACACTGAGAAACGTGAGATCATTTTCTGGGGGAAGGTACCTACTTCGGAAAAGACAGTAAACTTAGACTGATGCCCAGGGAACGAATCGTGACCGTCCCCCACCACATAGGCACAAGACGCTGGACCAGCAGGTGGGAATTCCAATGATACCTCACCTGATTTTGAGCATAGAAAAGAAGGAAAACTTCCAAAGTTTTAGTGACGCGAATATAACATTGATACCGAAATCTGAAAAAGATTGTATTTAAAAAGAAAACTGCAGACCAATGACTTTTATGAATAGATATGCTAAATCCTAAATTAAACACTAGCAAACAGTCCGTGCCAGCACATTAAAATGTAACCCGTCAGTGGGATTACTCTGGAAATGAAGGGATATATAATGTCATTAATCCTATGAATAGATCCTTTAAAACGTTTGTGGTCATCTCCACATCTATCGCAAAGGCATTTAACAAAAACTTAATGTCCTCATTCACGGATAGAAACGGAAACGGGTGGCTGCTTCCTTAGCATAGTGAGACGTGAGTCTCCCAAGCGGGAAGCCGCCCCGGTCCTGGGAAAGGCAGACCCCACCCCCCTGAAGGAAGGCGCTCCCGGTCACGCTCAGGCCCGGCCAGCGCCATCGGACAGGGCGGAGCGGCTGCCATGCACAGTAGCATCTTGCAGACAGAAGGCCAGGAGAGCTCCGTGGGGAGCCCGTGGCTCGTGCTGGCGTGTTGAGAAGACATCGCAGGAGAAACTCGTCCGTGCACGACAGCAACAGAGAAGGTAGAACATTTCCGTATGAGGAAGAACGGAGCCCTTACCACTCCCAGAGGGAAACAGAGAAATCCTTTACCCGGTTGGAATGCCAGAGGTCTACAGGAGCCATGAGAAGGGACTCACGAAATTTTACTGCATTAAAGACAAACCAAACAAAAAAACCTCCATGTAGTCAAACCCCCAGGAGCAAAGACAGATGTCATAAGCAGGAAGACAGACCTGCAGCTCGCGATGCAGGCGCGGGTGGGTGTCAGCGGCAGGACCCGTCCCTGGGTTTCCCTAGACTGCGTGTCTCGCAGCCGTTTCCTAGTGTGCAGCGTGGGGATTTCTGCACATCCCTCCTCAGCTTTGCTCCTGAGTATCTTATGTCCGGGGTGCTGTTGTAAAATCTGTTTTCCACTTGCTTGCTGTGGGCACAGAGGCTGCTTTCTGCGGGCTGGGGTCACATGACCTGGAGGCGCTCGGTAGGAGCTGGTGGTTTGTCATTTCTCTCCAGCTCTCTGTGCACACCATCGATCGTCTTCAAATACCATTTCGTTCCTTCCTCTCCTGTCCCTCTGGGCGTTTCTCTTGCCTCTTGTGGTGGTAGGACCTTCAGAGCCGTGGTGAATAGACGTGGGGACAGTGGTCGTCCGTGTACCGTTCTTGGTCTCGGGGGAACGCTTTTGACATTTGATCCCTGAATGTGTTTCGTGTGGATTTTTGGCAGGTGCCCCTTCCTGCGCGCATCCAGTTTGCTGAGGGCTTCTAAGCGCACTAATGTGTGAAAGACGCTGGTAGAAGGGGGAGAGGGGGAGGGGGCCAGAGAAAGCCCCAGGAGGAGGAAGGCAGGGGTGGTGACAGCCGCCGGACTGTGCCTGGCCGTGGTCCCCTCTCTGCCCCACCCCTGCTGCCCCCAACAGACCCCACGGTCTGAACGCATCCTCTCTGAGCCCACGCCTTGGTAACCACTCTTCACCCTGCTCGCCAGTGCCCTAAAACCCTGAGCCCCAACCGCTCCATGGCTGCCACCTATCCGGGCAGCCCCTCAGTGGGCACTGGAGGGGCCCTGCTCCCCCCACCTTTGCCTCCCTGTCTCACCTGCCGTGCATGTGTGCCCTCTATCTGTTAGACCCAATTCATGCTCAATGTGCAGCTGGGCCACGTGCCTCCCTGGCTGCCCCAGCTCCGGGCAGCCCTCTGTCCCACCGCCTTGTGGGCTCCCTGTAGCCAGGGCCTGTCTCCATGCCCACACGGGACCTGCACACAAGGGGACCAACTCCTCTTTGTTGACCTAGAACTGGGGGGTGGGGTGGGCAAGAGCCAGCGAAAGCAGTCCAGGTGTATTGAGTAAATGTCCACTTAAAACCATCTGTTTGGCAGCAAGCCACCTTCCACCGGGGAGACCAGAGCTCTAAGGGCCTGCAGCTGGTCTCGCAGATGCACTCGGTGGATCCCGAGTGAGTGAGGCAGTGGACGAGGGGTGGGCACTGGGAGAGCAGCTCCAAGAAGGGAGAGCCAGCGTCACTGTGGGGGAGAGGGCTCCCTGAGAAGAACATGCGGTGTGTTAGACAAAGATGGGAGGAGGTGTCTGGAAGGTGTAGGCGAGGTGAGAGGCTCATCGCGGGAGCTCTGGAACTGTGCTGTGCTGCACTCCGGGATGTACTCGACCTCGGACAAGCCACCTAACCTCCCTGTGCCTCAGTTTCCCCATCTGTAAAATGAGCTTCTCCATAGGCCAGTCGTGAGGGTTCGGTGAACCACTGCACATGTAGGACTTAGCACAGTGCCTGGCCCACAGTGAGTGCCGGGGCCTGCCGGGCGGCAGTTCAACTGCAGGGTGATGGCAGCATGTCCGGGGGATGATGGATGAGAAGTCTGAGCAGGCAAAGTCTTGGATGATGAGCAAGGGAGCGGGAGCCCTGAGTGAGCGTTTGTGCTCCAGGAACTGCCACCATCCCCCCAGCAGGTCAGGTGTCCCCCAGCAGGTCAGGTGTCCCCCGAGAAGGTGTATCCCTCAGCAGGTGTGTCCCCCAGCAGGTCAGGTGTCCCCCGAGCAGGTGTCCCCGAGCAGGTGTGTCCCCCGAGTAGGCGTATCCCCCAGCAGGTCAGGTGTCCCCCCCCAGCAGGTGTATCCCCCAGCAGGTGTATCCCCCAGCAGGTCAGGTGCCCCCCGAGCAGGTGTCCCCCCAGCAGGTGTATCCCCCAGCAGGTGTCCCCCCAGCAGGTGTGAGGTGCTTCTACGGACATGGCACTGCCCCCCCCCGCCACCGCCCCTGCCGAGTATCCAGTGCTGCCAGACGCTTCTGCCTCTAGGGGCTGGGGCCAAGGCTTGGGCCCTGGTCCACCCGTGGGCACCTGGACTGAGGCTCGTGCCGGGGGCCTGGCCCTGCCTCCCCAGAATTAATCATCACAGCCGGTGGAGAGAACGTCCCCCCCGTGCCCATCGAGGAGGCTGTGAAGATGGAGCTGCCCATCGTCAGTAATGCCATGCTGATCGGGGACCAGAGGAAGTTCCTGTCCATGCTACTCACCTTGAAGGTACGTGGAGGGGTCTTGTTCTGGGGCGGGGGTGTCTGTGGGCCTGGCCCAGGCAGAAGCCACGCTTGGCCAGGACACCTCTAGATCTCAAGCCTTTACTGTGGGATAACCTGTCGGCTACCTGCACTCAGGTGCAGGGACCACAACGGATAACACGCTGCTATGGTGATCCGTTATGATCCAGCTCAGCCCGGCTCCCAGGGCTGCAGCCCCCACTTCCCCGCTCAGATGCTCCGAGCCCAGGGTGCTGGATGGGGCCAGAGGGGTCCCTATTTTAGTCCATGGTTCTATTGGCTGAAGTCCTAGGTGTCCTTCCACCACGGGCCGTCCCTGAAACAGCTCACAGTGACCCACATCCTCAGAGACTGGGTCTTGTGTCTTGTGGGGAGGCTTGAGCCTGGTCTGACCTCTGGCTTTTCAGTGCGTGCTGGACCCAGAAACCTTGGAGCCGACGGACAACCTGACTGAACTGGCCGTGGCCTTCTGCCAGCGGGTGGGCAGCAAGGCCACCACCGTGTCTGAGATCGTGGGCACCAAGGACGAGGCCGTGTATCAGGCCATTGAGCAGGGGATCCAGAGGGTCAACAGGGACGCAGCCGCCCGGCCCTACCACATCCAGAAGTGGGCCGTTCTCCAGAGGGACTTCTCCATTTCGGGTGGAGAGTTGGGTAGGGTTTTTTCCTTGCTTGTTTGTTTGCACTATTCCAGGGGCCGTATGGGAGGGTAGAGGCCACGGCAGGGCCTGCTGGGAACCATAAAGCCACGGGCAACCATAAAGCCACGGGCAGCCCCCCTCCTTCCGGTGGGAGGACACGGTTGCCTGGCGCGCAGACTTGTGCCTGGGGAAAGCCTGCCGCATATGCGAAATGTGTGCTGGGACCTGTTAATTTGAACAAGGGGGGCCGTTTTCCCCTGAAATCGCAGTGGGACCAGCGGGCAGACCCCAAGTCCCTTTTAGTGTTTGGGCTGGAGTCCCCTGGCTCTAGGGGCTCAGCTCGCGTGCAGGTAAAGGGATGAAGCCCTCTGGACTGTGGTCCACAAAACCAGGAAAGGCCGCTGCTGCGGCCTCAGCGGGATGGACGAAGTCACTCTTGGCTGTAGCATGTGGGGGTGTTGGCGGCCAGGGGAGGCAGGAATGGCTTCTTCCCTGGAACAGCCTCTGGCCCGTGGAGGCTGAAGCAGGGTGCACTCGAGTGCCCGCAGGCGCTGAGCTGCCCTCGGAGACTGGAGCGCGTCTGGTTGTCTGGTGCTAACAGACTGAAGGCAGGTGTCCTCTGTAACCAGCTTCTGGAAATGACTTTGATTTTGAAGTTTCCGGTTACACAGCCAAGCGTGTTAGCGCAAAATGGACTCTGTGCTGCCCCCAGGCTAAATCGGAGCCCTTGCGACCGAGCTTTAGAGGGAAGAACCAAGGCCAAGCACAGGGGTTTGGGAAAGACCCCCAGAGACCACTGTGGAGGCGGTGTGCCCGGTCTCTCCCCGGCCCGTCACGCAAGCAAAGCTTAACGCTCCATGTCGTCATGTGCGCGGTCACAGGCGGTCCACTTGTTAGCTACTGTTGTGTAACAAATTACCCCCAAATTTAGCAGCTTGAGACAAAAAGCATTTATCATCTTGCTTTCTGTGGGTCGGAAATCCAGGGCAGCTTAACTGGGTGGTTCTGGCTTGGGGTCTCCTGAGGTCACAAACTGTCGGCCGGGTGGCCGTCACCTGGAGCCGCTTGCCGGCTCACCCGCGTGGTTGGGGGCCAGAGCCTTGTCCCAAGGCTGCCTGTGTGCTCACAGCACAGCGGCTGGCCTGCCCCAGAAGGATCCGGGAGCCCGAGACAGAAACCCTAGTTCCGCGGTTTTGTTTGATTGAGCCATCGATTCACCCAAAGGACAGAACAGGAAATACGCGGAGGAAGGTTATGCCGGTTAAGGAAGGCGGTGCCTCCTGGTCTCTCGTGATGCCAGCCGCTCCCTGGTGGCCCGTCGGCCGCGGGGACGACGCCGGGGCAGCGGGAGCTGGGTCCCTGGGCTGGCCTCACTCCCTCTTTCCAATCTCTCCTTCAGGTCCGACGATGAAGCTGAAACGGTCCATGGTTCTGGACAAGTACAAAGACATCATCGACTCCTTTTACCAAGAGCAAAAGAAGTAATCGGGCCACTGTCCCAGTCTCCGCTGAGGACGGCAGGCCTCTCGGAGGGTCGTCCTGAGCTCCGGGTCCCCTTCAGTCTGGGCGCACGAACGCCCGGCCAGGCCGAGGTCTCTGCGTCCGGCCCCGGCACTGGCATCGACGCGTGCCAGGCCTGGCGCCAGCGGCAGCTGACAATCCCAAGGAGCTTCACATGTGGACAGTTTTAATTTTAAGCATTGCTCTTTGTTCAGGTGACAAATGAGATCAGCTCTCCTCCCAGAACGAAAGGGCGGCCGCTGGCTCGCGGGACAGGCGGTGCGCAGGCTGTGAGTTGGGGAGGGCAGAGGAGAGGAGGGCGGGAGTTACTCTGCGTGGCGGGAGAGCCAACAGTTGGAACTCACCTAACAGCTGACTTACTCTGGAACCCGTGGCCGCTGCCGCCCCGCGCGCCAGTACCGGGCACTGGGCACCTCACGCTTGCTGACTGACCTGATGCTTAATAAAGCTGCTGCCGCCTACTTGATTGTACTGAGTCTAACTTGAATATTAAACCGTTTAACAGAACTGCCCACCAGTACCCGATTTTTCTTGTCAGCCGAGCAGGCGGGCCAGGCCAGGGAGTCGTGGGTATTTAACCCACGGGACTGTGCGCCACGGGTGTGACCACGTGCACCTGGGAGCCAGCACAGCGCAGATGGCGCCGAGGGGAGCATGCTGTAGCAGCAGCCAGCTGGCACTTGCCCGCACCCCGAATGTGCAGAGCCAGTGACCCCTGCCGGGACACCAGTGGAGAGGGATATGCCTCGGTTCCGGAATTCTTTACCAGGGCGCACACAGGAACCACAGACCATGGGCACGACCCACCAGAGCAGAGGAAGCCGCAGCCTGAAAAAGTCAAACACACGTGAGACATAAGTCTGGGGACAAGCCTGAGAGAGCAGCCAGACAGGGACCCTCGCTAGGGAATCCCTGTGCTCAGGGCACATGAGGCAGAGCCCGTGGGTTCGCAATGCCACGCGGGGGCCAAGAGAGCACGGGAGCTGCTGAAAATAGTGACTTAGAGTCAGAAGTAAAGGACAATCGTGCTGGGCGGGGTGGTGTGGGGTATGGGGGTGGGGGGCAGTGGCCGAGCCCAGGCCCGACCGCGGGTTCGGCTCTGATGCTGCTGAGGCAGGACGGCGGGCAGTGACTCGGTGCGCTGGGGATGGGGAGGGCCAGCCAGCACGCCCAGGTCATCTGCAGACAGAATTGACGTGGTGGGGGCCTTGGGCAGCTGCGGGCAGAGTGAACCGCGCGCTGCGGGCTCCCGCGGCCGCCCCATGCCAGAGACGCCTCACGCTGTCCGGTGAAGAGGCCGCCCCTCCATTCCATTAACGCTCTGGCCAAGAAAGGAGCATCTCCAGACAACAAAGTAACTGCACACAAACGCACGTGTCTTTGTAGCCAATACACTGCCCGTGCCTTATTAACAGAAATTACACCTCTCGTTACATAGTTCTTGAAGATTTTATTCATACTCAGTAATTCCGGTTGAAGGACGCACCTGCCTACTACCCACATCGCTAAGAAATATGCTGTATTCACTGGTTTGGATCTGAACCTTCCAGGAAACCTCTCCCGTGCCCGCTTAGCTTTATAAGATTATCATCTTGTCAATAACCTACTTTGCCTCTATTACATTTTTCATAAACCAAGGAAAACAGGGTTTTCTTTAAAAAGTTATGTTTTCTCTTATTAATTCTGTATCATATTTACAGCTGAGGAAAAACCATTTTAACCAAAGTGTAAAATGATTAACATGGCAAACGATACAGTCCACTTAGAGTTTACAAAAAACACATATCGGATAGACATAGAATAAATAAAACAAGCACTTGGGGCAGGTCCTCTGAAAGCCGGCCTAGGGGCGTCACCTGCACAGACTTTGTTCAGAAAAGGCCACGTCTAGGAGTGCACTGTCGGGAAAGAAGCGAACCAAACGTGTGCGTGACGGAGGTGCCTGTGGCGGCCGCTGGGAGTGACGGCCACAGACGCCACTCGCAGGAGCCTCAATCCAAATCTCGTACCCGACGGCAGATCTCCTCCGTGAAGTCGGAGCACTTTGCGTTGCCTCCTAAATCTTTTGTTAAGCTCTGGGAAAAGAAAAAAGCAAAGATAAATGCATCCACATGCTAGAGCGAAGCCAGGCTGTCTTTACGGGAAGCCCCCGGTGAGATGCGGCCGAGCAGGTCTGGCTCCCCCCACCCCGGACGGAGAGCGAGGCCCCCACCCAGGACGACCGGGGCTCAGGTAGCACCCACAAAACACCCTGGAGGGGATGAGATGCTCTCAACGACGGAAGGAGGGAGGCTTTCCAAAATTTTCCCTCTGTATGTACAGACCATAACATTTGATTATGGACACTTAAACGAAGCATAAATCCCTTGGGGAATTTTTAAAGTTTAAAAAACATACTTTGAGCTATTTTGGAAGCTGAGAAACGAATTAAGGTAATATCTGAATCACGTGGGGCTCGACTCGTGAGCCACAGACCGGGAGGTTCACACTCCGCTGAGGCAGCCGGCCAGGCTCCCGAGTCACTAGCTCTCCGACTCTCCCCCTTCGAAGAGAAATGCTCCCTCACGGCCCCTGGGTCCTGACACCTTGTCCTCCCTTCCCTCCCAAAAGGACCCCGAGACACTCAGTTCTCTTATCCCACTGCGTCCTGCCGATTCCAAGGGCCACCGTGGACTCGGGGCAGCTCTGCTGGGCTCCACAGTAAAGCTTCACAGAACAGATCCTATGCCTTTGAGGCCCAGCCTCGCTCTCCAGCCACGCTCAGAACAACTAAGCTCGCTGGGTTCCAGCCGGACTGAGCCCGGGCCGCCACGCTGGAGCTGTGGGACCTTGGACAAGTCCGCCCGTCTCTCTGTGCCCGGCTCCCTCACCTAGAAGCGGGACTAGTCGTAGCATCCACTTCAGAGCAGCAGAGGCTTACGGACATGATGCGTATCACGCAATACTTAGCTTATTAGCCACGATGGTCACTTCTATGAAAGTTCCGTTTTCCTTTCACAACACACGTGGAGCCCCACGTCCCTGCACATCTGACTGGACCTGCCGCTTACTCCCCGCCCCTGCGGCCTGGACCTCAGCTCCCCTCGCCGTGGTAGACTCCACAGACCTTATCAGGTGCACAACACGGGTTTGCTCGGGGGAGCAGCAGGGACCTGGCCCATACGTGCGCTGACAACAGGACATCGAGCCGCGGCTCCTCTCTCCATAGAATGCACGCACGTGTGCTCGGGGAGCCAACACCTCTTGCCTTCACCCGGACGCAAAGTGTGCAAGAAGACAACCGATACCTTTCCATCCTTAATCGTGGCAAAGCACGCGGCCTCGACCCTCGCGGCGTGGTCAGAAAGCCCCATGTGACGCAGCATCATCACGGCGCTGAGCAGCAGGGCCGTGGGGTTGGCCATGTCCTTGCCCGCGATGTCCGGGGCGGTGCCGTGAACCTGCCAGAGGAGCACACGCGGTCAGGGGGACAGCAAACAGCCCTCTCCCGGGGACGCTGCGCCCATCACGTCTCCTCATTCATGAGACACGGGGCCGGGAAGTAAAGCCTCCGAAAAGCCAAGAGCCAAAGTCATGGGGGAAAACTGCAAAAATACGGACTATCTTTTCCAACTTCTGATACAATGTTGTAACTGAGGAAAGAGACATAATAAATAATGATACAAAATAAAGAAGGGGGAAATGAATGAATAAACCAACCTTATGTAAAAAAACCTAAAG
The DNA here is from genome assembly GCF_002007445.2 of Ailuropoda melanoleuca. Taxonomy (NCBI): domain Eukaryota; kingdom Metazoa; phylum Chordata; class Mammalia; order Carnivora; family Ursidae; genus Ailuropoda; species Ailuropoda melanoleuca. Next base: position 331,945 of record NC_048226.1, read on the forward strand.
AAAGCATCATTTTATTTCGACTCCTGGGAAAACAACAATTGAACCATATTCGTGCAGATAACCCGTCCCGGGCCCTTGGGCCATTCCTACTTGAACTCTGCTTTACAGGTCACCTGGGGCCTTACCGACTCGAAGATTGCGACCCCGTTGGCTCCAATGTTGCCACTTGGTGTCACACCAAGGCCTCCAATCAGTCCTGCACACAGGTCACTGGGGGCAGAAAAACATTTCATTCAGAGTGTTCTGAAGAATGAAACACCTCACCCAGACTTTGGATTTTATTTATTATTTTTTAAAAGATTTTATTTATCTGACAGAGAGAGAGGGAGAGACAGCATAAGCAGGGGGAGCGGGAGAGGGAGAAGCAGGCTCCCCACTGAGCAGGGAGCCCGAAGCGGGACTCGATCCCAGGACGCTGAGGTCATGACCTGAGCTGAAGGCAGACGCTTCACCGACTGAGCCAGCCAGGCGCCCAGACTTTGGATTTTCAATACCATTCTCTGCCAGAGGGAACCAGGGATCCGTGGAGAAATGGCTGATCTGGGACCACAGTTAGGAAAACACAGGACAAGCCAGAGGCAGCTCACTTGCCAGAAAGCAGACGGGGCGGGGGCGGGGGGGCGTCCAGAGGATACAGCAGCTCAGGGGACACGCACTGGCCAACAGTAATGATGGCTGTGATGGACAGAACTCATGGTTATACCCACGAGTCAAACTGACATAAATGCAAGAGAAGGGAAGCTGATCTCTCAGCAGAATGCCGACTAGCAGAGGCAGAAGGAATAGTGGCCAACTTTGTGTATGTGGTGGGTGGGGGGACACCAGCAGGAGGAAGGCAGGGTGAGGGGGAGAGAGGGAGAAGTAACGTTAGCAGGGGTGGGCTGTGCGGGCTGGGAACACAGGAGTCCCTTGTACCATCTTGCAACTTTCTGTTAAGTCTGAAATTATGTCAAAAGCCAAAAAAATTGTGTAAAAATGAGCACCCACTTGCTATACATAGTAACACACTGATATCAATCAACCGACAAAACACCCCAGAATGGGAAGAGGGACAAACCACGAGAGAACAACAGCCCAGAGCCAATTTGGCAAATCAATGAATCACGCATCCAACATAGATCACTGACGTCAACACCCAAATCGCCAGGGTCTGACTCATCCGACACATGCTGTACCTTTTAATATCGGAATGAAACTTCTTAAGCCACATTCATTTTGGGACATTTATAAATAAATTATAGACCACAAGGTACAGCTGGACTCACCTAAGGATGTCTCCATACAAATTTGGCATAACAAGAACATCGAACTGGGACGGGTCCTGGACCATCTGCGAGGAATGCGCGTATGTTTAGCGATGGGCGCGCAGCCACACCCCCGACACGCCACAGAGGGCAGCAGGTGAACAAGTCTTCATACTTACGTTCAGACATACTGTATCAAGGTACATCTCATTAAATTTAATATCTTTACAGTTTTCAGCAACTTCCCTGCATTTTTGCAGAAAAAGCCCATCTGACATTCGCCTGTATTTAATCAAATAAAAATTGTTGAAGGAAAGACTTGCAGAAAGAAAAGGACCAGGTCAGACAGTAAAGTTAAGTTCAAGAAATGTGAGTTCCAGAAGCCCAGACATCTGATTTCAGTCACAGTAAAATTATTTTTTAGGCAGTTAATAAAACGCAAACTGAAAATGTTTTGGGATATTTCTAGAAGCACAAAAGGACATAGAGATGTAAAATAGTCTAATCATAATAAAGACTATTATTTTTAATAGTTTTGTCCAGCAAAAATGAAGTAATATCTATTAGTAAGAAAATGTGAAAACGGACCCATTTTAATGGCTGTGCCATCGTGCACGCTCAAGCCCTCTGGCTGCACGTGGAGAGCTGCCCTGAGCGAGAGGGGCGAGCAGGAGGTCGAGCACGTGTGGCCGTGCCAGAGTCCCCCCCCCCCCCGATCTACTTGGACAGCAGAGGCGCACCTGCCCTTTGACCCGTGTGGCCTCGGCCAAGCGGCCACAGCAGCTGGGGATCCAGTCTCCGGCCTCCCTGACCCGCTCAGAGACGCCTGCCCCGCTCAGAGACGCCTGCCCCGCTGACTGCAGAGGAAAAAGGGAAGCCGGAGCCGCTCCCCCCGACAGCAAGCGGGCTCTGGCCGGCCGGGACTCACATGATGTTGGCTTTGTGCACGGCCGTGACGTTGCTGCGGTGGTTGTTGCGGGCGTACTCGAAGGCGAACTCCGCAATGCGCCTGCTCGCCCCCTCGGTGATGAGCTTGATGCTCTGCACGACCCCGTCGACGATCTGCGGGGAGCGGGCGCCTCACTGGGACGGCCGGCGCGGGCCGCGGGGTCAGTAACGCCCGCCCTGCAGGGCCCACTGCACGGATGGGGATAACTGAGGTGCAGAGCGGGCCCTGCCTAAGGAGACACCCGTGAGCGGGAGGATTCAAACTCCCCACAGAGGGCCCGCCCCGAGCCCCCACCGCACAGCGGTCACGGGGAGCCGTGTCTGCGAGGTGTCGCCGACAGCCGGGGGTCTGCACGGCTGTCCCAAGCGCGAGTCAAGCGTCTGAGATGAACATACCACGTGCTCAATGCCGCTGTATTCTCCTTCCGTGTTCTCCCGGATGGTGACGATGTTCACGTCCGTGTAAGGGGTTTTATAGCCCTCGATGGAGACGCACGGCCGGACGTTGGCATAGAGGTCAAACGTCTTACGTAGCAGTAAATTCATAGATGGGTGGCCAGCTGCTATGGGGGTCTTTAAAGGGCCTGTAGTAAAGAAGAGCCCCCAGTGACGACGGGACACGTCCTGGGTTCAAGTATAGAATATTTACTTGCGATTCCAATTTTTCCTTGTTTCGCTTTCCCGTGGGAGCTTAGGATGAGAAGTGCTGAGTGACACCTGTACCATGCACGCCTACGAACCGAGGGCCACTTTTACCACCGAGCAAGGGTCACCTGAAAGGACAGATGCTCTGCTTCGAAGCACGGCTGTCGCCAGCGGGCCGTCATTCCACGTGCGCTCCCAGGTCACCCGCTCCCCCACCTGGGCCACCGTGCAGAAGGTGTCTGTCTCTGACTTTATCCCCTCCCTGATTCGAACCAAGGAGGAAAAGTTCCCCAGAAGCTTTCTGGAACACGACTGCACTCCTTAGTAACGCCGCGCACCTCCGCGGGGAGGACCGGGTTCGGCAGCATCTGACCCTCACCACCACCTACGAGGTAACAACACTCTCGCTGCCATTCAAAAATGAACCGAAGGGGCGCCTGGGTGGCTCAGTGCAGCGTCTGCCTTCGGCTCAGGTCATGATCCCAGGGTCCTGGGGTCGAGTCCCGAGTCGGGCTCCCTGCTCCACTGGGAGTCTGCTGCTCCCTCTACCCTACCCCCTGCTTGTGTGCTCTCTCTCTCTGCCAAATAAATAAATAAAAATCTTTAAAATTAAAAAATAAAATAAAAGAGAAGGGAAGAAAACAAAAGCAAGAGTAAGAAACTTGCCCAAGCCTCCCAGCGGTAAGTGGCAGAGATGAGACTTAAACCTGCACCCGTCTGCACTTAGAGCTCCGCTGAATGGGAATCGGGCACATGCCCACATTTCAAACCAGGACCTGAAGCATGCAGTAATTAAAATAATAAAAACGTGAGAAGTGTGCAAAAGATAAATTTACGTGAACATAAATACACACTTTTCATTCGACACAGGCCAGTAATCCTTTAAGGTTCTTAGTGGGGAAAAATATGTCCCAAGGGAAAAACAGTGTCCCCGTAGGGAAGTTGCCTCCTGTGGCGACCACAACATAAGGGGCAGAGAAGGCGAATCTCTACGTTGTGCCCCTGAAACTAACGTGACTGTGTCAGCTACACGCCAATAAAACATTCTGAAGAGGAAAGAAGTAAGCTGCCTCATAAGGATGGTTTTGCTTTACCACGGTCAGGCCTCGCTGAGCTCCGACGCATCGGCTCTCAGACACATAACATCAGCGGCAGAAATCCACAACAGCCACCACATCCACTACCTTTCAAGCCCATCTTGTTCTTGTCCATGGACTCTTTGGCTTCGGGAGGGATCATCCACTTTCCTCCGGGTCCTTGAATGGCGGTGACATTCCGCTCCTCCCACTGAATGGGCGCCTAGATGCCGCGACACAGAGCACAGTGAGCTGCAGGGCGGGCGGACTGGCACGCACACTACAGCGACATGCTTCGTCAACTCTGGGTGAACTGCTGAAAACATACAATACAGGTCCAGAGAGTTCTGGCACACGAGAAGAGATGTCATTCCCTAGCGCGCCCAGAGGGCCTCTCCGTGCTACCCTGTCCAGTCCGCGCTGAGCTGCCACCTGCCCACTTATTTTCCTCACAACTCTTACCATGGCCATAATCAGAGTATCGCAAGGAGAGGAGAAATACCGTCGCAGAAACACGGCAGAGCACTGACACGGGCGTGAACCCAGAAGTCACATGCTAAGCGACGGAAGCCGATCCTAAAAGACCACATGGTAGGAGACTCTATTCATATGAAGTGTCCAGAGAGGCCAGTGTGTGGACAGAAAGCAGACGAGTGGTGACCTGGGGCCGGCAGAGGGAGGGGATGGGCAGCGAGTGCTAACGAGGGTAAGGTTTCTGTTTGAGGGTGAGATGGTCTAAAATTAAGAGCACGGAGCTGGCCGCACAGCTGTGCGCGTGCACTACAGACCGCGGACTCGGACCTCACCCGCAAACCAGCAGACCGTGTGGTCTGTCAGTTGTATTTCAGTGAAGCTGTTCAAAAACCCCAGACACAACACGTAACCCACGCAGCCATGCACCAGTGTCCCCTCCTTCCCTGTGTGCGCCCCGAAGCCCGCACGGCAGGCGCCAACCAGGGGCGGCACGGTCCTTGTCCCCGGGCGCTTACGGCGGGCACGCGATCTGCCACGAGAGCGGCACCAGCCCCTCCGCACGACCAGTGCTTAGGAAAACGACATGTGTGCGGTGAAAACCCATCCAGTCTCCATCCTACAGCCGTGGCATCGTGACAGCCCGGGACCCCGCCCAGCAGCTCGCGGGGATAATAAAGGGAGCCGGCAAGCAGAGCCCAACTTTCCCGTCTTCCCCAAACCAAAGCATTTAAAAATGCCACCGCGCGGAAGGCCGGGCCCTTAGCACGATCGTCCCTCATACTTGACGGTAATACCACAGCGGGAACTTTTTTAATCTTTCGGGATCTCCTGTATGGTTTCTGAAATCTCGGTTCTAGTCTTCTCGGCAGGACGGCCGGTCTGAGGCAGACGGGGGACAGGCAGGGCTCAGCCCCACGCGCCCGGCAGCACGACTCGCGACTGCACGCACGACGAAGCCCGCACACCGCTCCTGTCCACCGCGGCGGCAGCAAGCAGCACTGACGTCAGGGTCGTGGAGACAGGCGACACCTTCTGCCTCAGTCACCCTAAGAGTTCACAGACTCCAACCGTCCACGCAGTTTGCAACAGATGACGGCTAGAGGCACCGTAAGGATACTTACTTTGGCAGCATCAAAAATCTTCATCACCGCGGCGGAGATCTCGGGGCCGATGCCATCTCCTGGAATCAGAGTGACTGTCTGAACCTGGGGTAAGAAATCACCAGAGAGGAAGTGAGGATTAATTCTGAACGTACGGAAAGAATACCACTGACAGAAAAATCCGGCTCATGGTAGAGGGGCCTCAAGAAGACCCGAAGGCCTTCAGGAAAAGAGACGTCCCTCCCAAGAGCTCCCCAAAATGAAGGCGAGACAAGAGACTCAACTCCACTCTACACCTGAGTTCAGAGGCTTTAAAAACGTGATGCTCTTTAGAGAAAACAAAAATGAACTACTAAGTAGACTTTCCAATTGATACTGTTTTTTTGACAAGCTACAGAGACCAATTAATTCAAGTCTCTGCAACCAAAGAGAACAAAATTTCCACAGTGTTCTCTCACTGGAATTCAGCGGGCTTCCCATGAAGGCACCTGCTCTCCTCTCCACTGGGATCCTGGAAAGTTAGGTCTTCACCCAACCTGCTCAGGCTTAAAAATCACTTTCAGGCATGTTCCCAGGAGACTGCTGCGGTCTGTTCTAGAACTCAGAGAACCTCAGACTTCCAATCACAAGGGGGTCCCCACTGTCCTGCGTCCCTCTGTGACACCAGCTCCTCAATGACAAGTGTCATCGAGGGGAGCCCCGCAGTTTCTGTGTGGCCTACAAGAACAGCAAGTGTGGTCACACCTGCAGAGTCTGGCTTAGACGCAGAATGACAAGGGTGTTTCTAATGTAACGCTTTACCACAAAGACTTCGGTCAAGCCAGCATTTCAAACGTAGGAAAAAAATGCGTAAAGGGAAATGATGTTAGGATTTCAGTGAGTTAATTCAGACCCCCCTCCCCATTTGGAGACAGGTGTCATTACCTGGGGACTTTCTCTCACCAGGAAGTCTGGCCCAGACAATGGTCCCTGGTCTTTTCCAGTCCTGGCTACCCTGTGCTACATTTTTAAAAAAACCACTGATTCAAGTGTCCCTGGTCTCTTGCCTTCCACTGATATTCATGAGCAGGTGGACTAATTATTTCTGAATTTCTCTGTATTACTGAAGAAATCTTTTAAAAACTCAGTTCCTCTTCTTATTTCTTTCAACTACAACCCCTCCCCACCAGGCAAATATCTTTACCAAATGGATAGCTTAAATCACAGCAGAGAGCACTGATGGTCCCACCAGCGCTCAGGGCGCGTCTGAGATGCTAGCGTGGCCAGCCTGGTGCTTGAAGTGCGAGCCTCATTCTGCGTCTTTTGCCCAAGCAGAGTGAAGAGAACCCTTGGCCTCTCCTTCCCGTCCTCCCATCACGTGACAATAAATGTCATCAGGCCAGCAGAAGAAGCTACTTTTCTTCCACGATACAGAAAGTCAGTGGGAAAAAAGAGGTACAACAGCCTTATAAATCCCTCCTAGAGTAAGACATTCTGTGGGAGTAGAGGAATTATGAAATCCAAATCAGATTCTGTAAGAAGGGGGCAAAATCAAAGCGAATAGGAAGTCACTGACCCACAGTCTTAGAATGCTCTAAGATTCTAGAGCATTCTAGATGTGGTATCAGCGTTTAAAGCAGAGAATTCTAATGCTGGCGATTCTAAAAGCAGCAGATTCCATGAGAAACAGGAGATCCACTAACATGTCTACAAGGACTGCTTAAGGATGTGTGAGCCCACAGGGCGCAGACAGGTTTGAGGCATTCCTAATAGTGGTCAATCTACTGTTTTTAGGGAAGCTCACAAAATAAAAATGCAAAGCGGGTTTTGAAGCTTCTCAACAATTTTCTCTCAACTTGGACTAGTTTCGAAGAAAACCTGTCTTACCAAAATGAGATTGTGAAATGAAGTAAGAGGCTCAAGGGTAATTTCTATTTTTAACCAGGCTCCTTTAAGACACGAATGGGACAGGCTTACAGAGCCAGCTGTAACATAATTCTCAAATGTGCAAGTGAGCCAATGGGTTTATGCACGTTAGCTGAGAATCTGAGCATCCAGTATGAGTATGGCAAGTTTTCCCTAATTTTAAATAAATGGCGACAACAAAACTATATAGTCAATGTGTCAGAGCATCTTTCTTGAGAAACTTCTATAAGGAAAAAATAAAAGATGTAATTATACTCACACCACCAGCAAAACCTCTGGTCACCTGTTTTTGGTTGTGGAATGCCCCCAGCAGCCGAGAGACCTACACCAACATCAACAAAGAAACGTCATGCACAGAATAAACCACATACAGTGCGGAGTGGGGATGAGGCCATTCCTGACGGTGGCCGCCGCTGCAAGTCTGCACACATGCACTCAGGAACTTTGGGGACTACTGTTGTCATGTAGCAGCTCAACGTGACGAGCCACCTCAGAACTGAAAACCCGAATATTCAGTTTATCTTTGCTTTGAAAATTTAAGTACTATATACTTTTAAGTTTGATTTGATGAATATAAGCTGTCAAAAAATGTTGAAGGTAGAATGAAACTATCCCTTTTTAGCTCAAACACTGGACTTTTCTCGGTTGATCTGGAAGGTTTTACGTCAACATTCTTGACTACTGGATCAATTTGGGGGGAACACATACTCTAAGAAAACTATCACTGATTTTAGAGCTGGAAGGGTCCTTAAAAATTCCAGAGCCCAACTCACTCGTTATACAGGTGGAGATATCGGTGTCTCAAGGCTCAGGATCTGCCTACGGCCACAGAGTGACCACAGAGACCAGAATTCAGGTCTCCTGACTCCTAGTCCCGTGTTCCTTCAATTACACATCACACCTATTCTTCTCCCATGAATATTCAGTAATTACACTTTATAAAAACAAAAATCTAACAAAGTTTATTATACACCATTTGACACCTGTGTCCTATAGAATGAAGATTTTATGTTTTCTGAACATGGTCATTATTGTTAATTGCCAGGAAAGGGGATACAGAAAAAAGAAAAATGACCCCTGAGCCCCACTAGCCCAAGATATCACTCTACGCAACACTCTCAGACACTAGAAACAGAAATTTTAAAAGGTTGCTTTGAACTTTAATAACTGAGTCATTGAAAACCGGTACAAAGTCCTATTAAGAAATTGGGTACATAGACCAAAGGTACTAAAATTCTTTACATTATAAAGGTAACTTTTTTTCATGCTAGATACATAAGCAAAGATACATTTGTTATATGGCAGCTTCGTCTTCCTTTCTGGGGACGGTTCTCACAAGGCCGACCCTTTGCCGTCACACTGGCATCCGGTAATGAGACACCAACGGACAGCCAGGCAGGTATGAGTGAACTGTATTCTCTAACCTGGCATCTACAATCATCTCTCTGGACTGAAAATAAAAAATAGGACCAGACCCCAAAAAACACTCTACACCAAAACCACCGGCAAAAATCTTAACCCTTGAACGTGATTCATCCACAGATGGGCCGCTGGAAGAGAGGCCATGTGAAAGCTACTCGGGGCTGGGAACATTATAAAATTCGCATGAGTGCCTCTACCCACCCCACCCCAGAAAGAAAGAGGGGGAAGACAGTCATACAAAACTGGCCCACGTCTTTGGGACAAAAGACCCAACCAACAAGTGATTTAAAATGTCAATCCACAAACACAAAGATTTTTATGTTTTGTTCATTGTTGGATCTCCAGTGCCTACAACAGCACGGGGCTCACAGGAGGTGCTCAATGAATATTTCTGGGAGAAATACAAGCCAGCCTCAATCCTCTCTTTTATCTGACAAGTCCGCATCCCAGCAAACGCCTTTAAAACTTGCTCCAATTTTATCAGTCTGGTCCATGTCTGTCATCTCTCCTATGTGATCTTAGAACAAGGCAGTATACATCTAAGTCATTAAAATGACCCAGAACTGTAAGTAAAATAGATTTTTTTAAAAAGCAGAGACTGTCTTGTGCTCTATAATGTACTTGTACATACATTATGTTATCTCATCTCCATAAAACCTGGAGAGGTAGGTATTACTGGCCCTTCTCAGATAAGGAGACTAAGGTCAGGCTCATAGAGTGTGAACTGAACTTCTGACTTCAGGTTCTGGGCCATCGGAATCCACAGCTCCTCATTTCCTTTATTACCTTCATAATCCAACTTAAAAACATATAAATACAGTGTTGGATGTATGGCAAGTACTCACTCAATAAATATTTGCTGCTAGGGAACTGGCTCGTTGTAATTACAGCATTTGAGAACCAGAAAGGTCTTTAGAAACCTAGTATTTTCTCTAAATAAAACTTTAGGAAAAAAAATCAAGCTGCAGACCACTTTTTCAAATTAAACCCTACATGGAACCCCAAAAGAGGGGCTGCTCTGATTGAAACATCAGCCCAGCATCCCCAACATCCTGGGGTATGGGGCTCTGAGGCACTTTGTGCTCCAACCCCTAAAAGGAGAAATGGGCCCCACAGAGGTCCAATGATGGCCAAGGGCCACACAGGAGTCCATGTCAGGGGACAACCTCATCGGATTCCACAGCCCCACTCTTTCTGAACACCCACTACATGTTTTTTCTTGCAGTCCACGCTACAGGCAAAGCAAATCGACCAGCACATCCATTACCAACAGTGCTGCTTTAGTCCGCCTCTCTGAAGGCTCAGTGTACCCACCAAAGATGAATCGCGTATTAAGTGGGGTGAATTCTGTGATTAAAGGTTTGATTTCTGCTGAGACAGTGACACAGAAATCACTTTCCCTTCAGGAGCAAATGTGGCAGAACAGTGACCACCATACACAAATCCGGGTCTGGAGAGGGTCACCACGTAGAACCCACTCACTGAGGCCCAAGAACCATGCTGCCTGCTCGGTGACTGCAAGATACATACACTGAATGCTGGGAAACCTTCAGACCCGTGTGTTCCTTCTGCACGCACTAACGCTTTCACATGATTGTATTTATCCTCAAACAACTCCGTGAGGCAAGTACAGATATTCTACAGATGGGCAAAGCTCAGAGATGTAAACTTGCTCAAGGTCACACAGCCAATCAGTAGCATTGTGCAGATTCAAACCTAGGTCTCCCGTGTAGACTTCCAGCCTAGAGCTCTTTTCACTAAATCACAGTGATCTGAGACCCTCTTTAAGCTCAAAGCAAAGGAGAAAAATAGCACCAAGTTCTACCAAAAAAATGGAATTGCTTATGGTAGATTTCTAGGGGGCCATTCTGGAAGCGCAACAGGAGACCCGAGGGCCTACTTTTCCCCGTGCCTGTCATGTGTGTGTGACCTTGGCCACGGAGTAGGGAGAATGGGACCGAGAACTAGGAAGCGGGACACCTGGGGCCGCCCCCAGTTCCCACCCCGACTCCCCGTGTGACCTTGAGCGGCAGCATCTACAGAAACGAACCCAGGAACTGCAGGGGGGCCCTGACGCCCCTTCCGGCTCCCGCCCGGCCCCGAGCTGTCAAGGGCAGCGACAGCTCTCCTCGAGGTCGCGGGGTTCTCCCCAGTGACAGGGCGGGGGGGCTGGGGTGGGATGTCCCGGGTGCGGGGACCCCGCGCCGTCCGATGGCGGGCCCGGTGCCCCTGCGAGCCCCGGGGCCCTGGTCCCGCCGGCCGCGCCCGGGACACCCG
>NC_048226.1:343780-386169 GCF_002007445.2 Ailuropoda melanoleuca
CCTCGTCCTGGGGGGTGGTGGCCGGGGGGGCCTCGTCCCGGGGGACTGAAGGACCGCGGGCCTTACACTGGGCTTCCTCTGCCGGCCCTGCCAGGTGATGGTTAGGTGAGAAATGACGCCCAAGGCTTTCGTGAGATAAAACAACCAACTGCAGCTACGCCTGTGGCCTTGGCCGGGCGGGGGACCTCGCCAGCCTCCCCCTGGCCCTGGCTGTCGTCGGGCCTGGCCGTTCCGCCGTGAAGGGTCCACAGACCCTCTTCCTCCGTCCCCTCCACGAGCGCCCTGCCCTGCCCCTGCCAGCCCTCCTCCCCTCTCACAGGACCACCCTGGCTCCCGAAAGTCCCCCTGTCCCTCGCGGTCACCCCTCCCCAGTGTCTGTTTTCAGCCGTATTCCTGCCTCTCCTTCCAGCCCCACAGTCCTGGGCTGCCGGCCAAGTAGGACTGCTGGCCAGCCCCCAAATGCTTCCCATGTTTGACTCGCCCCACGGGTGCCATTCCCTCTGCCTGACTGCCCTTTCATCCCCTTCCCACCTGCTGAAATTCTAGCCACCTGTTGAGACAGCTGGGGTGTTAGTTCCTTGGGGAAAACCCCAAGACCTGCCCTCCTGTCCCCTCTCCCTACTCGGAGCTCCCTCGCACTTGATTCCTACCTCCCCTGGGGAACCTTACCGCATTCTTTCCTGCTATGTATCTTTGAGAAGATCTTCCTCCAGCTGTCTTTGCTTCTGGAACAGAAACCTGTTTTCCCCCAGTGACTATAAAACAAAGACTAAATGACCTTCTCCAATCTCTGTTGAATCTCTGCAACAATCCCATGAGGAAACTGAGGTACAGTGGAATTACTGAGGGGTCATCTGTTCAACAAGGCTTCCCAAGAGGAGTCCTATCCGGTGCACTGTGAGGACAAGAAATGAGTAAGCGCCAGCCCTACCCTCCAAGTCTAGAGGCGGAGAAACCCAGACACTGAGACAGTGACAGGTGCTTGGAGGGTTTTGAACAGGGTGGGGTTGGTTGGGGAAGAGTCCACTGTGAAGATGGAATTTAAAATGGCCCTTGAAGACCTAAGATGTCAGCCTGAGATGAGGCCAGTAGAAGGGACCGGTGCCAGCAAAGACTTGGAGGCAGGAAAACGTCAAATTCTCAGAAGCTCCGGTGCTCAGGAGTGAAAAGGACCTCGGGGGTTTCCCAGTCCGACTCCCACAAAAGGTGTTTCCTGCATCCTGAGCAGCTGGAGGGACATTGGGGGGACAGAAAGCTGCCTCAGCCCCGGCTGGGAGCCGTTCCCTGGACCAGGCCACAGGCTCCAGAACCCCTCAGACATTCTGGAGCTCCTCCAACATGCAGGTCACTCTCCTCTGGACAAGTCCCTGTGTCCCGTCCTTGCACTTTGTAGCATCCAGAGATAGCAGCGTCTGTTTGCCACTCAGAAGGGTCTAGAAGGTGTGCCCTTGTTTGTGACTACAGCACTACCCAATCCAAGTGTGCTTCATTCTAGACAATGTTTTTAATCGAGACAGCAATCTTTAATAAACCAGCAAAATGCATTTATTCACATACCAAATGCTTCTTTTTACGTTTTATAAAAGGAGCACAAATTTATTTCAGTAGGGTTTCCCTAATTTATTTTCCTGAATATTAGAACTTTAATAAATAAATGGGCAAGGAACCTGAACAATCAGTTCACAGCCAAAGAAACACAAAGAAACTTTTTAAAATGTCCAGTGTAGGGGCCCCTGGGCGGCGCAGTCGGTTCAGCATCCAGCTCTTGATTTCAGCTCAGGTCTTGATCTCAGGGTCATGAGCTCAGGCCTGCATTGGGCTCCACGCTGGGCATGGAGCCTGCTTAAAAAAATTAAAATGCCCTCCCTTAGCCATAATCAAGTGTTTGCAAAAATTGTAAAAGAAACTTTTTTACCCCTTTTATTAAGAAGTATGAATAACATGCTAGTGACCTGTCCTGTGTCATCGATGGCTGCACTCTTGAGTTCTGGCTGTCGCCACACCCTTTCTGAAAAACATTGTAGCAGCAAGTCTCCAGAGCTGCTGTGTTCTTTTACCTCATACATAAATCCATTCCTGAAAATCCCTTGAGGAAACCCACAAAGACAAATCCATCAGCACAAAGATACTCATTATAGGATTGTCTATAATTTCATTAATTGAAGGAAAAGGAGTCTAGATGATTAACAAGAAGTGGTCATATAATTATAGTAAAGGAATTGAGCGGGACACCACACAGCCCTCAAAAATGGTCATTATGAAAACACTTTGGTATCTTCGTAATTATTGATAGTTCGATGTTCAGAAAAATATATACCTGAATTTAAAATATCTTCTGTGCTCTGCTATCACTTCTTTCTATATGTGAACCAAGACTAGCAGGGAACCTGCCTCCTGACTCAGTCTCCCCGCTTGGTGAAATCCACCTGCAGTCTCCCTGTTGCTCAGGTAAGAAGAGTCTGTTTTTCCAAGTACATCTAGAATTAGATACTTCCCACCTGCGTTGCTCCCTCCCTGGTCTAGCGTCCCCTCCGGGCAGAACCAGCGCAGAAGCCTGCAGGCGGGCCTCCCTGCCTCCACCCTTGCCCCTTACAGTCCATCTCCTGCCTTAGGGATCCTGTTAAAGTGTAAGACAAATACACCCTCCTCTGTTCAGAACCGCCAGCGACAACCGTGTCTCAGAGTAAAAGCCAGCGCTCTGGCCATGGTGCATAGGCCCGAAGTAGTCTGGTCTTGTTCCCCACCCCCCATGTCTCAGATGTGGGGGTTTTCCCCACAACAAGCAACTGTCTGCGGCACCCGGTGGGTGTCCTGCAACTCAGCTCCGTTCTGACACCATCTTCCCAGAGACAGCATCCCTCCCACCCGCCAAGGGCTCAGTCCCGCCATACTTTCCCCGAGACAGCACTAGTGGCAGGCCAAGTAGTCACCTGTGCTTCTGGCAGTCAGCCGTAAATCTGACGTGCCCACAATCCCCTCCTTGGGTTCAATGAATTTGCTGGAGCAGCTCGCAGAGCTCAGGGAAACGCTGGCTCGTACGGTTTGTTAGAGGGCGAGACAAAGAGTGCAGGGGAACAGCCACGTGAAGAGGTACAGAGCCCTCTCTGGGAGGGTCCCGAGCGCAGGCAGGAGCTTCTGTCCCCGTGGACTTGGGGTGCGTCACCCTCCTGGCACGTGGATGTGTTCACTGACCCAGAAGCTCCCCAGACCTCATACATGTGGGATTTTGATGCGGGTTTCCCCACGTCAGCATGATCAATGATTCGCTCCATTTCCAGCCTCTCTTCCTTCTCCAGAGGATGCGGAGGGGGGCTGAAAATTCCAGACTTCTGATCGTGGCTGCTGGGTCTTTCTCATGACCAGACCCCCTGGAGGTCACCTCATGACCGGAGCCCACCTGGGGTCACCTCATTAGAACGAAGGACACTCCCGTCACCCAGGAAATTACAAAGGTTTCAGGGGCCCCATGCTGGGAACCAGGGGCAAAGCTGTTATAGTGTCTTTAAACATTTCAGTTTAAATAATGTAATGTATATGTGTGGTATGGGTTTGAACCTGTCACTACAGAAACTACAGAAACCCATAACTACAGAAAACTACAGCCCATGGACAAGCTTTGGCCCAGTGCCTCCTTTTGGACAGCTAAGAATTATTTTTACACTTACACTTTTAAATGGGTCATAGAAATCAAAAGATAATGCTTTGAGGGACTTCAATTATATAAAATTCAGATTGCAGTGCTGGTAGGTAACGTCTAGCTGGAACACAGCCAGGCCCATGTGCCTGGTATGACAGCATTCAGAGCAGAGGCGAGAAGATGGAGCACAGACTGTGTGGCTGGGGGTCCTGCAGAGCCCAAGCTCTCCCATGTGGCCCTAACAGAGAAAGCTTGCTGAACCATAGAGCGATGGTGTTCAGACGTTTTGGTCTCAAGACTATTTCTCACTCTTAAAATTTGAGGCCCCAAACTTTGTTTATATACAGATTAATATTTATCATAAGTTAAAATTGCAAATGACCCCTACCGCTGTATTAAAATGTGTTTTAAATAATTAAACAGTAACCCAGTATATGTTAGCTTAGTTCAGGTATTTTTTTGAAAAAGAATATTTTCAAAGACAATAAACATTTAATGAGAAGAGTGGCATTGTTCCACATGTTTCCAGATGTCTTTAAAGCGTGGCTTAGTTTGCTGGAAGATGGGACTGTCCTGTCTGCTGCTTCATTCCACCTGCTGTCCTACTGTACATGTGAGCCCTGGAGAGCTCCACTCTCATTTGTGAGAAGATGAGCGTGAAAACAGTGACTTACGTTTTCTATGACGGAGATAATGATACTGCGGACCTCACAGACCCTCTGAACAGGTCCGGGGGACTGTGGTTGCAGAAGGGCTGCCTGAGGCAGCGGGGACTTGCCCAGAAGCCCACACTCCAGAGGCTCTTCCCAGATGCCAGCACGGCATGAGAGCATCCCGGCAGCGGAGGACCGGCTCGTGAGCACACGGGTGCTCACACGGTAGGGTTCCCACATGGGAGGTGCTGCCCAGGGGCCTCTGTCCGTGCACGGACAGAGCACGAGACTCGATAGGCCCTGGGTCTTAGATGTCTGCCTGGCCTCAGGTCCAAGCTGCTGAGTGAGGACGCCGTCATCTGATCCCAAACGGAAGGCTGTCTGTGTCTTGTTCCTCAAATACTGTTGCTTCTGCTTTGGACTAAATCTTTGAACAAGGAAGGGTGTGGCAACACCTAAAAGGACAGGTCTTCAGCCCTCCGTGTGCTCACAGAGCAGGTTCTGTGACTGCCTCCTTGCTAATAAGTGACGGTCCGTGGCCCCCAGTCCAGTCTGTTCGCACATCTACCACTCGCCGTTGGAGAGGACTCAGATCTGCAGTGGAACTGAACCCAGGGGTGAAGGACCCGCCTTGGTCATTTGATGACAGACATGGCACAGTGACCCAGGAGAGGTGAGGGGGCTTGGGCCGAAGTGATGGGGATACAGGGCTAGAGGCAGTGGGACTCTGGCTGGAGCAGTGTGCACTGACCGGTGAGTCTGGGGTCAGGGAAGGAGGGCGTCATGCCTCCGAGGGTTTTAAAGGCACCTGAAAGGATGGACGGGACCGTTTGCAGGGGAGGCTAACCTGCTTCCCTCAACAATAGGACGGTCACCATCGGCTTGGTCCCATTCTAGGCCACCCGGGAACTTCCCACATCCAGAATGGCTCCTGGGGGAGGGTCTGGAACAGGCCCACAGGGGCCATTCAGGGAGAAAGTGGGCTCACCTGTTTGCTCTGTACTAAACGGCTTGGTCACTTGAGCCTCCAGCAGCAGTGACTTGATTCAACGTGTGAACAAGTTCAGCAAATGTATTCTTTTAAAGAATGTTGATTCAGTGTTTACTAAGACTTTGTCCGAGACCCTGGGGATAGAGCCAAATGGGACGTGGTGCCAACCCTCCTGAGCCCTAGCATTTGAGAGGAAAGAGTACCGCCCCCTTCAAAAGAGCTAGCCCCAGACTCTGTATTCCTTCATCCACAGATATTAAGATCTGTGTGTAAGATGCTGGAGATACAGGAAAATGAGAAGACAGACTGTCCAGTGCTAGGGATGGAGATTTGATGGGCGGTTGCAGGGGATGTGTGTATGAGATTGAGGCGGACCCAGTAACTGCTCACAGAATATAAACAGCAGCTGTTCGGAGAAGGCCAAGATACCAGTGCTTAGCAGAGATAAGACTTCAGGGAGGAATGACGTTTGGATTGCCCCTAAGAGAAGAGTCAGATGAGGTAGGACATTCCAGGAGGGGCCCTGAAGCTGATAGAAGTTACTAGAGATGGGACAGCAAAGGACGAAGGACAGGTCTGCAGGGAGCGTCTTTACTTTAGAAGATGTCCTGCCCAGGCCTCAGGCCCAGGACACTCCATCTCCACCATAAAGATCCCCTCAGACTCCAAGTCTCAGGGAACTACTTGCACTCAAGGACATTTCATCACAAACAATAGCTAGTCAAGTAGGAAGGACAGGGGAAGAAGGAAAGAGATTAATGTTTTATTGTATTCACTCAGAGGGTTTACCTCCTGTCAAGTTCACTCCTTGGGCTTTCCTAGCATTGATCCCTCCTATTTTCCTTCCAAATTTTAAAATAAACTTTATGGAGTGAGTCATAAATGAAAAAGCTAATGATTAATGAGTGCTTACAAAGTGCTTACAAAGTCCCACCATGGGATCCTCAGCGACCTCTCAGCACTCCCTTCTCATGCTGTATCATTTACAAGACTGCAGTCGACTAGGAGTTAGCCCCCTTTAAAGAGCGGTAACCACGTGTCCCCACCTTAGTGTGATCAAGACTTAAACCTACCCAATACCACAGAGAGACTATTTCTTCACCCATGAAATGGGTAATAATGCCGACTCTACAAACTTAAGAGGCGTTCATGGAATCATATTTGGTAAATGTAAAGCGTCTAGTACAATCCTGGGCACAGAGTAGGTAATCGATGTCTGTTACTTCTCCCTCTGTCCACCCTCCCTTCAAACAAACACACATTTGGGAGCAGGGGAAGCACATGGTTTGGAATCAGAGAATGAGGTGAGAGCTTCCTGCTGCCCCTTCCTAGCTGGGTAGCACTGGGCAGGTCACTATGCCTCTCTGAGCCCAGCATTTCCCAACTGTAACGTGGGATGTAACCTGCCCCTCCTCACTGCACTGTTATAATGGTTCAGCAGGGAGGGCCTCCTCTAGGGCAATGGCGATTGTGATCACAAAGGTTTTAACGGGATGTTCAAGTGGGTTGCTTCTAGTTATCTCCCAGGAAGACAGAATCCCAGAACTGAAAACACAGTCCTCTTGGTAGAGGTGCTGGCTTCTCTACCCGGAACACATGGGAGGAGCCGAATCTGAGCACAGAATTCTGGCCTGCTCCTGGGCAGTGTGCAATGCAAGAGCAAGAAGGAAAACCTGTGACTGGTCTGCGAGGGCTTCAGTTTCCCCAGCTCTAACAAGGGAGAGAATCTCACGCAGGCTCTCTGCTCTAAAATTCCACATTCTCTGAATGTGTGCTCACATATCCTGCCGCCTTTCCTGCGGAGGAGGCCCCCATCACACGTGTCCAGTACATGTGAAGGCTGGTCAGCAATCCCCTGGGCTTCTGAATTGCTTCCCGCCTTTCTCATAGCAACGGATTATGTCTCTGATGACTCTTGGGATTTGAGCAGGGTGGCTTGTGATGGCTTCTGTTCTCACCTGAAGGTGGCAAAATGTTGGGAAACCACAAACAGGAAAATGTAAAAACACCAGGGATTATCTGTCAAAGAGGGAGGGACCCCTGCTCCCATGGTACCCCAACCTCCAGCAGTGATTCTCAAAGTGTGGTCCAGGGCCAGTAGCACCAGCATCACCTCGGACCTGGTTAGACCCCCCACATTCTGGACCACCCCACACCTGCTAGATCAGAAACCCTGGGAGTGGAGCCTCCCAAGTGGTTAAAGAAACAAACCACCTATTTTAAAGCATAGCCTCCTGAGCTCATGGAAGTCCAGGTGCGGAACAGCGGGCTGAGTCAGCACCCGACTCCAGCCCAGGTTCTGCTGCTTCCCAGCTGTGGGACCCGGGGCGAGCTACTGAGCGGCTCTCAGCCTGTTTCCTCACCTGTACAATGCAGATAATACCAGCAGAATCAGCTGTCCTGGGGTTAGCTATAACACATGTATGGGCTGGACCCCTGAAAGGACTTGCCGGTGGCTCTATTTGCTGCCGTCTTCGGCATTTGCTTAAAAGTCCAAGAAAACTTCCTGGCCTTTGCCCCACTTCTCTCGACACGGTAAGTACTGTAAACCCTCTCCAGTCTCACGTCTGTACCTAAGGATGCAAAGAAAGGCTAGCGAATCCTGCCCGCCTCCCTAAGAGACCCCGAGGGCCCGAGATGCCCTACCCAGGCAGTGGCCAGAGGCCAGGTGGGCCTCCAGCTCACTGACCCCTCTTGTGCCCCGGAGGGCCGGCCCCAGGTCGCGCGGCCAGACCTGGATGCCGGTACCGCAGTCCAGAGTTTGCCTCGCGGACGCCCCCCGCCCCGGTGAAGGGGCGCCAGGCCAAATGCTCGCTAACCCTGCCCCGGTCTTCCCTGGCCAGAAGTCTGGCCACGCCTACCATTAGCCTTCGTCCCGCCCAACCGGGGGCTCTCGGCTCCGACCACGCCCAGCCGGAAGTCCTGGCCTCGCCGGTGTGGAGGTCCTGACCCCTCCAGGCAAGAGGTCCTGGCCCCGCCCTGCTGTTGTCCTGGCTCCTCCTGCCCGGAAGTCCCGGCCCCGCCCCGTTGGGCGTCCCGGCCCCGCCCCGCTGGGCGTCCCGGCCCCGCCCCGCTGGTAGTCCCGGCTCGAACCGCCGCTGGTCCTGGCCTCGGCCCGCTGGTGGTCCTGGCTCCGCCCGGCTGGTGACCCAGGCCCCGCCCGCCCGGAAGTCCCGGCCCCGCCCCACTGGTAGTCCTGGCTCCGCCCCTCTAGCGGTCCGGGCCCCGCGCGGCCGGAAGTTCCGGCCCCGCCCCGCTGGTGGTCCTGGCTCCGCCCGGCCGGAGGCGGGAGGAGGCCGGCCAGCACCTCGGCGGCGGGAAGGTGGCGGCCCCTGACGGGGTGGGCTCGCCGCACCTCGGGGCGGGGTCGCCCGGCCTCTCCCCGCCCGGTTCGCGGTCGCCCTCCCGCCTCCGGGGGCCGCGAGCTCGGGCTCCGGCGCCCGGGCGACGGCGCGGCGGCCGCCATGGGTAACAAGCAGACCATCTTCACGGAGGAGCAGCTGGACAACTACCAGGTGAGCCGGCGCCCGCCTCCCCTGCTTTCCGCGCCGCGTGCGGGCTGCAGACCCTGCCCCCGCCTTCAGCTAGAAGCGTGACCTTGGGCCGTGACTTCGAGCCTCAGTTTCCCCACCCTTGCGTTGAGAGCGCTTTCCAGTGGGGAGTTCTCGCCGGCGGCCTCGCCCGCCTTCAGCCTCCTTGCTCTGGGCCCCAGGCTGGACGTGACCCCCTCCCCAGCCACCTGCCCGAGCGCCCGCCTTGGCACGGAGTTGGCGGGTCATTAAACGCCGGCTAGAGGGAAGGGCCTGTCCTGTCCTGTCAGGGTCGGGAGTGAGGTGCATCCGCCCCCAAATGCAGTTCTAAGTTGGGGGTGTTTTGTTTACCCGTTAGGGGTCTCTCCCTCAAGGAGGCAGGCCAGATACGAGTCCGTATCTCCCAGTCCCGGAACCCTTCAGCAGCCATCCCTTAAGACCCTTCTAGGATCTCCTCCCTCCAGAGCCATGAAACTGTCCAGACCAGAAGTCCAAAGCCCTCCTGCGGGTGGGTGCAGGACGCGGGTGCAGGATGAAGCCCCAGCCCTGACCCGTGGGGGCCCTGGCCAGCCTCCCAGGCCCCTTCCTTGCCCTGTCCACTGTAGCCACCCCGACTATCCACAGCAACCATGACACACCAGGCTCCTTCCTCCCTCTCTGTGCCCGCGTTCTTCCTCCTTCAAGGCCCAAGGCCATGCCTCTTCTCCCGATTGTTCTGTGGTCCCTGTGGAGTGTGCTGTGGGAGAGGTGAGGCCGCCTGCTGCCTTCACCAGTAGTGATTTTGGTACCGGCCTGGACGTGGGAGCCTTCTGATGTGGGCAGAGGTACAATAAAAGCCCCTTTTCCAAAACCCTGACTGTCAGTAATAGTTGTCAGCACCACATGAGGCTCTGAGAAGGCGCAGGGAGCCACGGTCACGGGACATCTGCTGTGGTCCCAGGCACTGTGTGGTGGTTTTCACCCCCATTGCACAGAAGAGTAAACAAAGGCTGAGGCGCCAGTGAGGGCTCAAACCCAAGGCTCTGGGCGTTTGTTTGGGGGCAGGGCCTGTGTGAGCTCTTGGTCTTGGAGGCCGGCCAGCCTTCTGATCTGCCGGCAGTGTGGGGCGAGCTCTAGAGGAGGGCCCTAGTGGGCCAGGGAGCACCACGAGGGAAGAAGGATTTTGCTTTGCAAGGTCCAGAGATAGTGCAGCACTTGGGCAGGCCCAGAAGAGGCATTCCCGGGGCAGGGGACCATGCTCAGAAGTGAAGGGGGCCCCGTGGGGGTGGGAGCCTGGGTTTCCACTCAGACCAGCCGGGCATTGGGTTACACTTCGGGGCCAGGCCCAGGGTTGGGTTGTGACCCTCCCTCCAGAGCCAGGCAGGCTGGGAGAAAGAGCTGAAGAGACCTGAGAGCCCCAGTCGCCCTCCCTCTGCTGTCCAGCCAGCCCCTCGCCAGCCAGGACCCCAGTTACAGCCACCTGCACCCCCTCCCCATCCTCAGCAAGCCTGAAAGCCCCAGTCCCCCTCCCTCTGCTGGCCAGCCAGGACCCCAGTTACAGCCAGCTACACCCCCTCCCCATCTGCAGGAAACCTGAGAGCCCCAGTCCCCCTCCCTCTCCTGGCCAGCCAGCCAGGGCCCCAGTTACAGCCACCTCCCCCTCCCCCTCCGCAGGTGCTAGTGATTCCCAAGTTCAGGTTTCTCTGCAGACTTTCTGCCTTCCCGATCGGATCGCTGGAGCAATCCCCCAGACCCCGAGGTCTCCAAAGCAGGGCTCCCTGCCTTGCCCAGAACCCACTGCTGATGCCCTGGCCCTGTTCTCTGCTCTGCGCTCAGGCAGCCCACGTTTGTTTTCTGCTACGAGCAAGTCCTGTAACTCACCTGGGGACTCCCCTCCTCTACCTACCTAAGGCTCCAAAGCAGGACAAGAATTTGAATGTGACTGTGAAACCTTTTCCTTTGCCAACACCACCAGGCTCCTCAGAACCCTGAGAAGCTTTTAAGGTTCCTGCCGTGTTCATCCCCCGTGAGCTGCCTTCCTGCGAGGAGCTCCAGGCAGATAAGTCGGCAGCAGAAAAAGCAAACCACTGGTACATGAGCAGGTCCATGGCAGTGTTGTTGGGGCTCAGAGAGAGGAGAAAGGTTAGGTCAGCGTCTTCACGGACGCCTTCTGCCGCCAGTGGGAGGATTATGTGCAGAGGCCTGGTTCCTCATCCCACCTGCATGCGTTGAGCACGTGCGGTGTGCTGGGTATTGGAATACCCAGTAGCAGCAGGACGCGGTCATGTACAGTGCTCACGGGTGGACTCTGTTCACATCCAGTGGACCGTGGTCAAGAAGCCCAGAGGCCCATGCTGCGGTCAGCCCTTCTGGGCTGTACGTGCAGCTAAGAGCAAGCTATCAACTTCACTAAACCTCAGTCTTCCCCTCTACAGAATGGGGAGATAATGTCTGCCCCTCTCCCCCCCCCAGGCTAGTGATGAGGACTGACCAAAACTGGATAATCAGAGCCCCCACAGACCAGGCCTGGTCGAGATGTGGTTCTCAGCCTGGGCTGGACGTTGCAGTCATTAGAGTACCTTTGAGAACTCTGATGCCTGGCTCCAGGCTCAGGGATTCTGCTTTAATGGATCTGGCCCGTGGGGCCGCTGGGGCTACTGGGGCTGGGGCTGGGGCTGCTGGGGCTGGGGCTGGTGGAGGGCACAGGAGGTTTAAACAGCTCCCCGGTGAATCTGGTCTAGAGCTGAGGCCCTCACTTCGCAAGTGTCAGCATCACTGCAGGAGAGGATCTCAAGATGCAGCTTCCCGGCCCCCACCCCCAGAGTTTGTGAGTCAGTAGGTCTGGAGTGGAGCCTGGGAACTGGGTGTTGCCTGTCCAGGAACCACATCCTGAGGACCATTGACACGGACAGATGTAAGTGGTTTTGATAAGGAACTAGGGTCATGTGAGAAACTTCGCATCTTTGCTTGTAGGTCCCTTGGTCAAGACCCAGATACTTACTTTTCAACCCAGGGCAGAGAAGAGAGGAGAGCAAAAGAGGGTAGGCCACGGGGACAGAGAGCAGAAGCCAGGGCCCCTCCCCGTTCGTGGTGATGCTGGCACCCCCACCAGGCTGGTTGGGAGAGCCCTGGCCCTTCTCACTGAGCACCCTCAGGCCGTAGAGCCCGCCCTGGGGCCGAGGGAGGTCTGTACCTGGAATACTCAGCTGGGTGGCCTTTGGGGCCTGCTCCAGGTTTCTGGGGACCCGAGGAAATCAGTCCACACAGTAGCCGCCGGTCTGAGTATTAGGCCTGCAGGGCAGGGCGTTCTCTGTCCATGCTTGGTGGGGAGGGGAGCTGTGGCCTACAGCAAAGCCTAGCCCTCCAGGAGAAGCCCCAAGGTTCCCACAAGGGCAAGGCAGCGTGAGCGCTCTTCGTCCATCTCCTGGGTAGCAGCATGTGGCTCAGAAGGACAGACCGACTCTGTGGTGCCTGGAGGTTCCCACCAGCTGCCCTGCCTCAGTTCTCCCACAGGCGCCCAGTGGGACCCTCCTCAGCGTGGGGTGCAGCTGCTCCGGTGCCCAATGGCTTCAGGTCCCGTCCAGGGCAGCAGCCGTGGGCCCCTTGTCAGGGCAGCTCTGCTCAGCACACTGCCCCACGAGGCTCCGGGCCCTACAGAGCCTAAGGGGCCGCCTGCCCTCCTGCGGCACAGCGGGCAAAGGCAGAAGGGCCAGACAGCGGGGATGAGCACAAAAGCCTTTCACTGCTGGGATCCTTCAACTTTCATACTTCCGCGTGGCCTGGCATGGCAGCCACACCACCAGGCCGCCCTCCAGACAAAGGCGGGGCATGTGAGATGAGTGTTTTACCCGGTGACCTTGGACCTGCGTGCTGCCCCCACCCTGAGAAACACCTGCCTGAGGGTCCCTAGCAGCCTCCGCCCTTGCTTTGTCCAGATGTCACCAGTCCCTGCCTGCCCGCCGGCCTCCTCCCCCATACTGCCCCACACTGCCGGCCTCCTCCCCCATACTGCCCCACACCGCTAGCCTCCCTATGTGACCTCATCTGCTCCTGTGGCTTCAAATTCCAGGTAGATGCTGGCGTTTCCCCGCCTGTGGTCCTGGGACTCTCGTCTCTGCACGGGCTGCTGCCCTCAGCCACCCGCATGCACAGCACCCAGCGCCTCGGGGCACTCAGTGTGGATGGCACAGCCCTGCAGCTGACGCCCTACGGCCCTTACTCCCGACTTGTCTCCCAGCCCCTCTCCTTGCTGTCCCGCAGGGCATCCGTCTCTGACCTCTCCGCCAGCCCGTGAACGCACTCCCCAGCACCATGCACACAGTGCCCTGGGCCAGGTCAGAAGCTTCGGGAGGCAGCTGTTCTTGGAGGGAGCAGGGCGGGAGGGGCAGCAGTGAGCCTTCTGCCCCAGGCCACGTCTATGAGGTCCCCAGGGAAAAAGGAGCCTGGGACTTGCAAGGGACTGTGTGTGTGTTTTCCCTTTGCAGGACTGCACCTTCTTCAATAAGAAGGACATCCTCAAGTAAGTGTGGCTTCTGTTCACCCTTCGGAGCTGGGATGGGGGCAGGGGCTGGGGCCCTTGCGTGGGCTGGCTGTGCTAGCTGGAACTGAGGAAGAGCATCCTCGAGCACCGGCCGCCATGAGCTTGAGAACTGGCACCCATCCCCGCCCGCGCCCACGTCCCTCTGCCAGAAATTGAGCCTTTCCATCCTGCGCTCCAGGCTCTGTGGTGGGTGGTTTCAGACACACTTTCATTTAATCCTCACTGTGACCTTGTAACAGGAGAATCCTTTTATCCCCACTTTGCAGATGGGGTTAGCAGTTGGCCAGAGTCACAGAGCCAGGCTCCCAAGACCTGGCCTCTGACTGCAGGCCCCTTGCTCTGTCACCGTGTCCTGGGAGCTGTCGGACTAGGGGCTCCCTGTCTGGTAGACCAGCGGTTCCTGACGGCCCTCTGGCTCCGGCTCTGATGTCCTCCTGCTCCTGGGAGGTCCAGAAGTCAAGGCCATGACCTGTGTGCCCACACCACCCCTGAGCTGCCCACCGGGGGCTCTTCCCTTTCCAGGACAAGCCCTTTCTTTGGGCTTTGATGGAAGAAACGAAGGGGGGTTGGCATCTTAGAGCCCCGGGACCACAGAGTGAGCCGGGAAACCTGGCCCCAGCTACCAGGGGGCATTAAAAGCCGGCAAGGTCATGGGACTGCTTTCCTTGGAGGTCGGTGGGCAAGCTGGGGTGGGCCCTGGAACAGCTTCCCAAGCGAGCTGAGCTTTGTCACGTCCTGACCACTCTGCTCAGAGAGGCAGCATCCTTTCCCTTGTGCCCAGGCTGTTCTTCCAGCCTGTCCACTGGGTAGACGGGGACACCCACGTCCATCACGTTAGAGAGGCAGGGTGGGGGGCACAGGCCCCAGGCTGTGGCCTCAGTAGACTGGGGCTACTCCCGCTTGCTGGCTCGGTGGGCTTGGACCAGCTGTGAGCCTCGCCAAGCCTCCGTCTCTCCTGTAGAGTAGGGACCATGATACCTTCCTTGTGTGTGGCTGACAGGCAGGAACGCTGGGGCGTGGTGTTTGGAACGTGGGATTTGGTCTGTGGCTTGAGTGATGGATGGGATGGGGTCCCCATCTGGACAGGATGGCGCTCAGAACTGCGATAGCAGCCCTTGCCGGTGTCGTCGCTGTGGCATGTCTCCCCTTTCAGAGCTCATGCCACGGCCCCTCATGGAAGCCAAGCCACATCTGTTCTCTATGCAGGGAGCCCCCACCTCCACGGCGGCCACACCCAGGCCGCTTGGCTTCCGAGGCCCATGGCTGTTTCTGCTCTGGCAGCAAGAGCTTGTCCCCAGAGCCTGGCAGCCGCTTGTCCGCCTTCTCTGCCCACCACGTTCCTGCACACCCTACACACCCACCCCCACGGTCATCTGGTCCATGAGCGCCCCCCGCCCCTGCCACCCCCGTGCTCATGCCACTGCTCTTATAGCATCCTGGGGGCTCTGGGGGTTCATGGCTCAGGTGCTCGGCTCCCTGAGGAGCTGAGGTCGGCCAGGACCCGGGTGCCCGTGCTGTCATTGGGCACAGCACATTAGCTGCCAGTGAGCACTGGAGGATCGTGTGGGTGAGGACCCGTCGAGTCGGCCTGAGAGAACGTTCCGGGCTCGGAGCAGCAGGGCCAAGGACATGGGCCTGCTTCACCCCACCTCCACCTGCAGTGGTCTTCCTGAGATTAGCAAGGCTGCCCGTGGGGGAAGGGTGGCACAAAGGCCAGGCCAGGGATTAGACTACACATGGTAGGTCTTTGGGGCTGTCCTTCGTCCCTTGGCAGATGGGGAGACCTCCCCGCCACAGCCCTGGCCTGCCCAACTCTGAACCCTTTGGCACCCAGCCTCTGTAGCTCCACCCAGAGCCCAGAGCAGGCCTGGGGTCCAAACAGGGAAAGGGCCCCCTCCCCCCGGCAGCTGGATGGCCCCTCCTGATCCCTGCTGCTTGCTCTGGTCCACTCAGGCTCTGCCACAGTGTTAACACTCACAGGACCCAAGGAGCCAGATGGCTGCTGCTTCTGCAAAGTGGTCTTGTCAGGAGGAAAGTGGCGTATAGCCCCCTGGGCGCAGGAACCCAGGGGTATGCGGGGGAGCACTGTGGAGACGGCAGTGCTCCCTGGAGCGGTCTCTCCCCCGGCCCCTGTGGCTGGGAGGGCCAGGGCGACAGTGGTGGTCAGCACAGCGCAGGGCCGCCCGCGGTTTTGTGGCCCACCCGCATGTCCGCAGGAAGGGTGGCAAGAGCAGGTGGTGTGTGGGATTACTGTCTCTGGAATAACGCGATGGCTCCGTTCCAGTTTTGGCCCCTTCTCTCTGGGCCCCAGCAAGGGCCAGCAGGACGTATAGGGCCTGACCACCCCTGCCGGGGCAGCCCTCTCCACTGGTCACATCTCAGAGCCAGGCAGGGCACCTGCGGCCTGGAGCCCCGAGAGGGCAAGGGGCAAGGAGCAGCTCAGCAGGTCAGCAGCAGAGCCCAGCCCCAGAGCCAAGGCCTTCCTCCCAAGGGCCTGCCAGTGCTGCTGCCTCCGGGCCCGCCGCACCTGCTGAGTGGCATCCCGAGTACTGAGCACATGACAGGGCAGAAACCTGAGCGGCAGTTGTCTGCAGCCTGGGGTCGTAGATGACCACCGCCACCCCCGCCCCAGGTGGACCCAGGGCACGGCTCTTCCACCCCCACACGGAGTCTCAGTGGGCAGTCCCCCACTCAGCCTCTTCCTACAGGCACAAGGATGGGCTCTGTCCCCCCGGCCCCCAGCGAGCCCAGTGCGGGGCACCCCGGACTGCTCGCCC
Organism: Ailuropoda melanoleuca; assembly: GCF_002007445.2. NCBI lineage: Eukaryota > Metazoa > Chordata > Mammalia > Carnivora > Ursidae > Ailuropoda > Ailuropoda melanoleuca. The sequence continues at coordinate 359,888 of NC_048226.1, forward strand.
ATGCATTACTCTGTTGTGCTCTGGTTTGTCCACCTGTTACGGACTCCGTCTGGTCTATTTTATGTCCTGTGATACATGACGATGGCAGAAAAGTTCGAAAACAAAGCCAGCCAAGAGAAGACAGCGCGTGAGCTGTAGTCCTGCCCCTCGGAGATAATAACCATGAGCCTTTCTGTGTATAGAACCTCGTTTTGTCCCTTTGGGTGCCTTTATCAAAAATCGTATCGTGTTGTTTCATAATTTGCTTAAAATTGCTCTTCCTTAGGCAAACTGTAAAAAATAGGTGAGGAAAGAAATGCTCTGGCCATGTCCTTAGTTCATTTAGTCGGACGCGCAGGTGTTCTCGCCGCCGTTAGAGTTCGCGCCACGAACGTAGCCACAGCTCTGGGGTTGTTCTTCGGGGTACATTTCCAACAGGTTTCTGGGTCAAAGGTATAGACATTTGAAGGCTTTTGACTTCTACTGCTGATGCGCCCGGCCCGCGTCCACCCTGCCAGCCGCTCGTCACGCTGGCTCTTGTATCGTTGTCTTCTGTCCCGGTCACGCGCGGACCGTCCCAGGCGGGCCACACGCGCGGTAAGTAACGCAGGCCCCGTGGGAGGGCCGCTTCCTGGAGGAGCTGCTCTCAGGCTGTTGCCGTGGGCGGAGCCAGGTCCTTCACGCGCTGTTCTAATTTGTACGTTTTGGCAACGCCGGTTTGGATCACTATTTTAATTTAATTATTGTTACGTGCGAGCGAGGCCCAAATGTCGACCACCACCCAGTCCACGGCTTCAGAAGAGCCCGTTGCCCCCAGTGATTTCTGGTGCTGTCATGGGCCGCCCTCCCGGACACGTGCGCCTCGTCTGCGCCCCGAGCTGACCTGCTACCCCTTCCAACTGTTTTCACACCCGAGGCGCAGACACCCCCCAGGGGCCCTCGCTTCAGGGCCGTCCCCACTCTCCTGCCTGTGTTCTGCCCCACGGCCTCCTGGTCAGGGCGGCAAGTTCTCCGGTGACCTGTTGCACATCACGGTTACGGTTGTGTTCGTTGTGCAGAAAAATGAAGACATGCTTGTCGCCGTTGCGGGGTTCCAGTCAGGAAAATGGTGGCAGTTACCCCAGCACCGAAGTGTTTCCTATCTTTTTACACACTTGGAGTTTATTTTATACCTTGTTCTTCTGGGGGGTCTTGGGTTTTTTTTTCTTCTATTGCTAATCGGGTTTTTATCTGATTTTTAAGTGGCTGTTGCTTGTACGTAGACAACTATTTTGTGCAGAAGGGTTGCTGAGCCCTTTCTCATTCGAATAGTTTTTAAACTGATTATTTTTGGTTTTGGCAAATAATTTGTCTCCTCCTCCCCAATATTTCCATCACTGCCTGTTTCCCTCCCTGATCATGGTGAGCAGTGCTTCCAGGCAGGTGCCGCGTGGTGATGGTGACCCCGGGCATCCCGTGTTTCTGGGGTCTCTGGAAGGTCACTGCTTAAGTGTCATGCTGGGCATCGATGTGAGGTAGGGTAGCCTTTGGTTTCTGTTTTACTAAGGATTTTAAGCTTTATTGCTGATAAAACTAATACTTTAAAAATACTTATTTGTATTAATAAATACTCTGATATTCAAGCTGTTTGGCAATGGGTGAAGTCAGGAGTGGCAGCCAGCCCCCTCTTCTCGCTCCTGTCCACCCCCACCTTGCGGGTGCCATCGGTGTCAATACGGCGTCCATATTTGTGAGTTTGCCTGTGTTTCCACAACCATCCACTCATATGTGCGGCTACAAGTTAATAAAAAAAATTTTTTTACCTGTTGATAATGATTTGTAGTCACAGATTTTCAAACATCCTTGTGTTCCCGGCAGAAATCCCACATGGTCCGAATGCATCCATCTTCCAGTCCCGTTGGACTTGATGTTCCAGTGTTTTACAAGATGCGTGCTCTGTGTGTGTGCGTGCCGTTGGTACATTTTGGATGCTGCCCGTTGGGTTCAGCTGGCAGGGTTCTTGCTAACTTTCTGAAATAAACTGGGAGTCCCCACAGCACAGGGCCAGTCCCGCTCCTACGTAACCTCTGTGAACTCAGAGGGGCCGTGCCCTGGGAGTGGGGTAGCACGGATGCACTTCCTTATTTGGAGTTTCTCTCGTGGTGATTCAGACTTCCAAATTCTCTTCGAGTTTTCCTCAAAAGAAAAAAAAAATTGTCATGTCCCTTCGTCGTAGAGTCAGGGCAGAAGTTGGCCTTCCCACCCCAGGGGACACGCCAAACTGCCAGCCCTGCACTCCTCTCCCTGGCGGGGTGTCCCTGACGGGCAGGCAGCTGAGGGCCAGGTGGCTTTCCTAATGCCATCCTCTTTGACCCCCACACATGAGGACAGTAGGACGATCCCCATTTTCTGAAAGGAAGTTGACTCGCCCATGGGTCAGCCCACCAGTGAGCGAGGTGTGGGCTCCAGCCGCCATCTAATGTCCAGCTCAGGCTGCAACCACCCCACACGACCTTGGAGGGGTCGGGTGATGCCCAGGAGCACCCAGCATCACACCCAGCATGTCCTTGACCCCACCAAGGGTCAAGGGCGGGGGGGGCAGGTAATTAACGGAAGTTGAGCACACCCGTCAAGTACACGAGACCAGTTGCATAAATCGTGGTTCGGAAGCCCCAGTTCCATGCTTGGGGATAGCAATGGGGAAACCAAAAGCAAAGAAAGGCCTTGAATGCCCCCTGGTGGGGAGTCCAGCTCGGTCCTGTCACCCCGCTGTCTGCTCACCCGCTTCCACCCAGGAGACAGGCTTCGGGCTGTTTCCCCTCCAGCTCTGTCTCTAAGCCAGGGGGCTTCCTTCTGATTTCAGGATGTTTACGGGAATTTGTGGCCGCAGAGCAGGCTCGCATCACCTTGCTCTGTGTGTGCCCTGCATGCGCTCTCAGCCAGGTGCCGATGGGCCGGGAGGAGCCAAATGGTTGGAATCTGGAGGGCCTTGGGTTCGAGTCCCTGCCCCATCACTCACTGGCTGGTATGCTGGGGCAGGCACTTACTCCTCAGAGCCTCGGTTTCCTCCCCTGAACCAGTGGATAGGGTGACACCTGCATCTCGGGGTGGTTTGGGGGTGACACTGAGTCGTCCACATGGGGGACTGACCCAGAGCGGGGCACAGAGCGAGCCCTCACTAGATGGGGCTGCTGTCCCCTGTGTGAGCCAGGCATGGACTTCCATGCTGTGCCGCAGAGGGCTGGGGGCTGTGCTGATGGGCCTGCCCCAGGGTCAGCCACTTGCAAGAAGACCTGGCTTTGGGGGAGCAGGGCAGGCGGGGCCAGGAGCTCTGGAGCCACTTTGATGCCATCCCCAACCATCCTGGGCCTCACCTTGGGCAGGGTACCTGCCTCAGCCCCTGACCCTCGTTCCCCATAAGTGGAACTTGTCTGGGGTTGGGAGTTGGGGGGCTGTTGTCTGGGATGTTAGGGTGTGGACAAAGGAGCACAGGGCAGAAAAGGCCCAAATAGCCGGGAAGGGGCCTCCACATGAGCGCTGGGCTGCCCAGAGAGGTGGGAGGTGGGAGGGGGCTGGGGACCTGGCCCAGGGTCCGGGGGCCTGTTCTCAGGGCTCCCTGTGGATGTGAGTGTGGGGGAGGCTGGCAGCTCTTCCAGAGACCCCTCCCTCGGAGCCTGGCTTGGGGACAGGGCCGCAGACAGCCCGGGCTTTGGCGGCTTTAGGACTGGGGCGGGGTGGCGAAGAACTCCTGCTCTGGACATCCAGGCCTTCGTTCCGGCCATGGGCCCCGACAGTTGTGTGGTCCTGGACAAAGACTCTGAACCTCCTCAGGCCTCGGTTTGCTGAGCTGTGAGTGGGGCCACAGGGTGTCTGTCTGCACAGCCATGGGCAGAATTAAATGAGGTGACATGCCTGGCACCTAGAAGGCCCTTATGGGAGCCCCGAGGGGAACACAAAAAGGTCTGGTTGCAGACCCCTGGGGGTGGGGGCCGGCCCGGTGGGTGCGGTGCAGAGCCAGGACACGACCTGGTTATCAGCACGGGGGTCTTGCCAGAACCGGCCTTCCTCACAGGTCCCACACCCTCTGGGCAGAGCCAGGGCCAAGGGGGAGTGTGCTGTGCATGAGGCTGGGGTGCAGGGGGACAGCATCGGCCGCTGGGGGCTGCGGGGGTGCACCCCCTCTAGCCCTTCCCCTCTGCCTCCCTTCCAGGCTGCATGCACGGTTCTACGAGCTGGCCCCCAACCTCGTCCCGATGGACTACAGGAAGAGCCCCGTCGTCCACGTGCCCATGAGCCTCATCATCCAGATGCCGGAGCTCCGGGTACGAGAGGCCACTGCTGCCGGGCAGGTGGGCTGGGGGGGGCAGCAGACAGCCCTGACCTGGGTTGAGGCCGGCTCCACCGTCCACAGCTGTGTGTCCCCGAGAGGCTCGCTGAACCTCTCTGTGCCTGTTCGCTCCCCTGCGCTCTCTGAACTCGTGTGTGGGGGCTGCATATGGGGCTGCGCTCACCGCTTGCCCCTTTGTGAAATGGCCAGGTGGCTCTGCGTGGCCGAACTTGTCTGTTTTGTTTTTTTTTTTTTTTCCCAAGATTGTATTTATTTACTTGAGAGGGATGAGCAGAGGGAGAGGGACGAGCAGATGCTGAGCACAGAGCCCGACATGCGGCTCGATCTCATGACCCTGAGATCGTGACCCAGGCCAAGCCGAGAGTCCCACACTCAATCGACTGAGCCGCCTGGGCGCCCCTCGTCTGCCTTTTTAGACGATTCTCCTGTCTCTGCCTCGTCTGTCTTTCTCCTCTCACCCCCGTCATGCACACCATCCCTTTTCGACCTGCCGGTCTTGTCAGAATGCTGCTTGGGGCCAGCGGGTCTGGGTGGTGGGGGCCGATTGTTTTCCAGCGGATGCTGCTGGGCCTCAGACCACGGGTATGTCGACAGGAAAGTTTCGTTCGTGAGTTCCTTGCCCGTAAGGCATCCAATGCACGCCAGTGGTAGGGAGACTGGCGTTTGGGGCACAACTGCATCGTGCGTGGGACTTGGCCAGGAGCCCCCTCCAGGCCCGGGATGTGTGACTCGGGGTCAGAGCACCACGTGGCGTCCTTTCTGGCCGTCTCCTGGTTGTGACCTCCGTCTGAGGGACGGTGAGGCACAGGCTTGGCCCTGGCCGGTGTCCACCAGCCTAGAGAGGGGCCTGAGCCCTGGCCCGGAGGTCAGTGCGGGGGCGTGGGGCAATTGGGCAGTCACCACGCACATGGTCTCTGAGCCTTTGTGGCCCGACATCTAGTGGGGGTGGCCGAGCCCAGTTGGGGTGGGGACTCCAGGAAGAGTGAGCCCCGGGATCAGAGGACGGAGTCGAGGGTGCGACTCCCGGAGCAGGAGCCCCGACCGGGGTGATGATGGCTTGGCCTCTGACAGGCCTTCCCAGTCTTGCCGCTTGTCCCAGCCCCTTTCTCCGAGCCTTGGGGGCCCCACTTCTGCCTCCCACGACCCTGGCCTGACCCAGCCTAGCCCAGGGCTGCCCGTGCACCCCTCTGGGCAGCAAGGTGGTGCCCCTGTCTGAGACGAGGCAGTGCCTGTGGCGAGCGCGCCTTGGCCCTGCCAGCTCTGTGCTCGTCTGAGCCACATAACCCAAGGAACCCCGGCGCCCGGCCTCGCATCGCCTCACCCTCCCTCCCGTCACACCTTATTCAGCTCCTCATACAGCGGCCGACCAGGCCCAGTTCTCATTCACACTTTGCAGAAGGGGCCGTGGGGGCTCACAGGGGTTAGCTCACCCGTCCGAGGCTGCATGGATTGTAGCGGTCTCTCTCGAGTGCTCTCCGTCACCCTGTACCCATGGGACCGCTGTGGCTATTTGCTGCAGGAGAACCCCTTCAAGGAAAGGATCGTGGAGGCTTTTTCTGAGGACGGCGAGGGGAACCTCACCTTCAACGACTTTGTGGACATGTTCTCCGTGCTGTGCGAATCGGCTCCCCGGGAGCTCAAGGCAAACTATGCCTTCAAGATCTACGGTACGGGCCTGGAGGGCGACTGCGGGGGGCGGTTTTCAGGGACGTGGGATCCTGGGGGGGTGGTCTGTGGACACCACAGTGGGAGTGGGCATGCCCGGGGGACGGAGCAGCAAGGAGGTGCCAGGCTTCCTGAGGATGTGAGACAGGTGGTGTGAGCCCAGGGAGGTCGCAGGTCAGGCTGGGAGGAGCCGGCCAAGGAGCTTGGACTGGGGCTTCGGGGCCACTGCAGGCTTCGGGTGGGACAGGGCAGTTCTGCATTCTGAACGTGTGAGCCAGGGTCCAGGGGCTGGAGAGGGCGCCTCGGCCAGGCAGCAGGGCTCCCAGGGCCGCGGTCATGCCAGCCATCAGAGGAGAGAACTTCATGCAGCTGGCCTGCCCTCCCGTGGGGACACCGAGTTCCAGGGAGGAACTGGGCCCATGCTGGTGGAGGGGCCATGACAGACCTACTTGACCAGCCTGTGGCTCCGGGCCCTCTTGGGATTTTTCATTTTGTAGCCGCTGTGCCGCTTTCAGGGGCCTGGTCTCACCCCGTTGTATGTGTGCGTCAGAAGGACGGAAGCAGGGGGTCCACGCTGCACGAGCTGTGCCTCCAGTTCACGCCCAGAGCTTCCCTGCTGCACCTGTCACCCTCCAGTCTTGGACCCCTGACGTCGTGCGCAGGGCATCGTGCAAGGGGCAAGCTGTCATCTTCCAGCAGGGGGCATGGGGGGGCAGGCAGGGACCGGTACGGGGCCACCGCGGCTCCCTGCTGCCCCAGCTGCGGGACAGAGCGGGAAAGGCAAACACGGGCTTTGGTGCTGGGGAGAGTCGCGGCCTGACTTGCGGCAAGGGTCACCGCCTTCCTGGGCCTCGGCTCCTTCACATGAAAGGGGCGCCGGCCTCCAGCTGGCCAGTCAGCCAGCACGTCTCTGCAGAGCTTGCGGGACACCCCTGCGGGGGCGCAGGCAAATCCCACCCGTGCCTGTCCTAGGGGCTTCCGCAGCCCAGTGTGGAGGTGGGCCGTGCGGGTGCCTGTCAAGGGGCTAGACCCTGGGGTCCAGCCCTGACCGGGGGTGTGCCTCCGGTCACGTGCCCTCTGCAAGACCGTGTTCTTCATCCACGTAGGAGCCTGGACGGGCCGATCGGCTCATGTGGGCGGTGCCGTGAGGCGGAGCGCGTGCCGCTCCCACTGGCCGCCACGCTCTTCATCGTGCCATTCACGTCAGGGCGCAGCGAGCCGTTGGGGGCTCGGGGGGTGTTAGACCTGAAACTTGGAGGACGAATGGGAATTTGCTGGACAGACGAGCGGGGGCAGGGTGTCAGGGTCACTGCCGAGAGCCGTGTGGCTGTGCTTTGGGGCAGTGGGAGTGCCTTCTGCCAAGTGAAATCAAATCATGCGGCCTGCTGTGTGCACGGAGACCAGCCTGGGCCTCTCTCCGGGGGCTTCCACGTCTCTTGGCCACCACCGCATCTGGCAGGGGGCCTGCAGGAGGCCACGTGGTGCAGTGGAGAGAACGTGGCTGTGGGTGGGTGGGGGTTTCGTGGCAAACAGGCCCGGTCAGCATCTTGGCTCCCCCTCCGAGCAGCCCTCTGACCTTGATTCAGTGGCTTGGCCCTCCTGGGCCTCGGTTTCCTCTGCTCCAGAGAGAGCACAGGGCCCACAGTGGGGTGTGGCCAGGAGGGTCTGGTGTCACAAGCCTCAGACTCAGACCTGGAAGGGTCTCGGGCCAGGTTTGTACGTACGACCATCATGGGCTCCTGTGGGGTGAATGTTGGCTCGTCCGAGGTGCTGTTCCCCCTGGGCCTGGGCACCGGGGGCGGGACCTCGGGGGAGCGCCGGCCTGAGCACCTCCTGCCCCCGCCTGCAGACTTCAACACGGACAACTTCATCTGTAAGGAGGACCTGGAGCGCACGCTGGCACGGCTCACCAAGTCGGAGCTGGACGAGGATGAGGTGGTGCTCGTGTGTGACAAGGTCATCGAGGAGGCTGACCTGGACGGCGATGGCAAGCTGGGCTTCGCGGACTTTGAGGACATGATTGCCAAGGCCCCCGACTTCCTCAGGTGTGGCCTGGGGCTGGGGTCCCCAGGGACGGCCGGGTCCCCCGCCTGCCCTCCCCAGAGGAGGTCAGCTCTGTCCTCTGCATCCTCCTAAGGGATGTGCCCTGGGCCAGGGCCAGTGGGCTTTCTGCTGAGGGGCCCTTCCTCTCTTTCCAGCACCTTCCACATCCGGATCTGAGGACAATGCCGAGGGCGCAGGGGCCCCGAAGCCGGCGTCTGGCTCTGCTGTCTACACAAGTGTGACCTCCAAGCTGCCCAGAAAAGAGGCTGCGGCCTCTGGGGTTAGACCCACGACATTTCCTCGGCCCTTTCAGCAAAAAATCCTTAACCAGGGAGGGGGGTGTGGGGAGCAGGGCCCTTCCCAGGCCCCGCCACAGGCCCTCCGTCTGTGCCCCCGAGCCCCCAGATCCCAGTCGTCTCCCCATCAGAAATGGCCCCACCGGGAGGGGAAGGCAGAGACCTCATGGGGCAGGGGATTCGGACGTGTCCCAAGTGCTGGGCAGGTGTCCCGGTCACCCAGGGCGAAGTGAAAAGGGAAAGAGGACAAGGTTTCACAAGCTATGCAGTCATTCTCCAAAACCCACAGCTGGGCTGCCCCCTGGCCCTGCCTGGTCCCCTCCTCCCCCGACCCCCCCAACGTGAAGCTGTGTGGACAGTGGGCCAAGGGCTCCGTCCCTATCCCTGGCTCTGAGGCCTGGGCACCCCAGCCCCTGACCCCCTAAGATGTGGAATTCTCACTGGTGCGTGCTGTCCACACATTTGTGAATTCCCGGCAGTAAAGCACTTGATGTCCCCGTGCTCTGTCTGCCAACATTAAGGCACGCTCAGTGGTCCCTTTCTCCTGCTCCTTGAAATCCCACCGCTGGTGGGTCACCTCTGGGTCAAGTGTTGCCTTCCTGCTTCCTGACGTTTATTTCAGTGCTTGTACTTTTGACAGGGAGACACATTGACACCCTGAATCTCCAGGTGACCCCCGTAGGGTACATAGGTGGAAACTGTTCTCGTGACATTAGTGATTGTGGTGAGAATTTACGGAGCGCTAACCACGAGTCAGATGCTCTCAATCCAAGGCCCCGGGGAGGCAGATTCCCCTACAGGTGTGAGCGGGGCCAAGGCCGTCGACAGACACGGGAAGGAGGGGTGGGGCCGCGGTGCTCTCCGGGGCCGGCCAGTCTGTTTTCCACCCCTGGGGCGTGGGGGCCGTGGGTAGGAGCAGCAGACCAACTGCTTACCCTTACACAGGTGGGGACACGCGGGGAAGTGGGACAAAGCAGGAAGGAGCCTGGGGGACGGGGATCCAGGGAGAGGGGGACACGTGGGTGCCTGCATCCAGAGCCGCTGTGTGGGCCTCGTGGGAGCGCTCCGAGCCGGCCCTCGGGGCCAAGACTGGTGGGAGGGTGAACTGGTCATACAGCGATGGGGCTGGCTCCAGAAACGCCCGGGAGCGCGTCCCAGGCGGACCCCAGGCAGCCAGGCTTGGGGTGTGTGCTCGCGCTGACTGTAAGCTCAGGTGGCTTGCTGCTCCTCTCAGGCCTGGGTTTCCCCGTCCGGAGCACAGAGGGCTTCGATGAGGGCCTGGCCAGCCCGCGTGGCAAGGCTGTGATAAGGCAGGGGGTAGAGAAGGGCCAAGGGGGCCACTCCTGGGAGCCCAGCGCCTCCGGGCTGGAACCATTGCCTCAAGACGCCTCTGCCCCCCGCTGCTGGGAGGGCCCCCGGGACTGGAGCTGGCTTGGGTCTCAGCCCAATGGGAGAACGGCCGCCCTAGCTCCGGGCCGGCCACGCGCTCAGTAAGTGGTCAGGGAGCCCAGGCCTCAGGAAGTTCATCTTGGGGATGGAGTTGCTGACCCTGCCTGTGGCCAGTCCCCCGCCTCTCCGGCCCTGACCCCCTGCCCCCGCGGAGAGAGGGGTCACAGGAAGCAGGGGTGCCTTCGGGGGGGCATAGCTGGGTCCCGGGCAGCCCAGCGGTGAGCGGCTGGAAGGAAGCCCGGCGCTCAGGACTTGTGCTTCTTGTCGGTAAAGAAGATCTTCCGGAGCTTGTCTGGCTGCAAAGAGGGAGCACTTGCTGAAGCCTGGAGGCCCTGGACGCAGGGAGGCCCAGCGCGGGTTGGAGGCTGGGGCCCAAGCCCCAGAAAGGCCAGCTTGGAATATTGCTGGTTGTTCACGAGCCTCACGGCGCCAGAAATTCCGTTCTGGATGCAGGAGCTGCCTCCTCTGAGAAGGCTAAGGGGAAGAGGGGGTCTCCAGAGGGGTGGAGAGGCAAGCCCCAGCCCCTCCTTCCCTCACTGGAGGGCCTGGGGTCCCCTGACTCCTAGAGCTCTCTGGTGCAGCAGGGCCCCGGGCGGATGCGAGAGGGGTGGTCCCTGGCAGCGTCAGGGACTGGAGAGAATGTGGGGGGCTTTGTAGCCTGGGGATGTGGCTTCGGGGTTCCTCGAGGGCCTGCCTATAGGCAGAGCCTGTGGTCCCAGGAGAGTCAGGACCTCAGTGGCCGCACCGCACCAGGTGAGGACCCCGTCCCAGGATGTGTGGGAAGGCCTTTCATCTGGGAACTCGGGTTTCGCTGCCCAGACCTCAGGACGGTCTGCATGTGCCGAGATCCGAGGCCATCCCCATGGAGAGTGGACCCTCCCTGCTCACTGGCTCAGGGTGCAGGCAGCGTGTGCTGGGGCTGAGGGTGCCTGGGCCCCGTGGGAGCCTCTGACCACCCCCCTCCACCCTCCTGACCTCTTCCCCTGTCCTCTCTCCTATGAGAAACCCTCCAAAATACAGCCCTGTTCAGCCACCCCTGTGCTGTGTCCTGAGCATGGGAGCGTGTCTAGCGTTGCCCTTGGGGCAGACTGTTGGACAGATGAAGAAAGGGAGGTCCTGGGTTGGGTGCTAAATGAGAATGTGGGATGCCCGGTGAAATCCGAGTTTCAGGTAAACGAGGAGTGGTCGCAGTATTCCGGACGTACTCATGGGAAGAGTTGTTGCCACGGAAACTGCCTTGCCCAAAGCCATGTGGCTGGGGGCTGGCTGAGCCATAGCGAGGGCCAAGGCAAGTCCGGCCTGGAGCCAGGGCCCCTTGTCCACCTGTCACAGTGGCCAGGAGGGGGCAGGGAAACTTGGTCTGCAGAGAAAGCTCTCAGAAGGGCCTAGAAGCCCCCACCTTACATTCAAGCCAAGCAACAGCCCCTCCCACCACCTCCAGGGCCCCTTGGGACAGTAGCAGTGACCTGACCTGCTTGTGCGTGAGGGTCACCAGTCCCTCTTACCAGCAGGGGCTAGCAGCCATCCCATCCCACCTTGGAGCCCACCTTGTGTGTCCGTCCAATCTCCTTGCTCCTGCCTGCTGGGATTTGTTCATAGGTGTTCCTGGGCTCGGGGAGCTCCGGGGCCCCTGAGAGCCTCTCGTAGCCGTAGTCTGCGGATCCTGGCAGCTTGCTAGATAGAGGACTGGTCCCGGGACACGGGGGCCTGGCTGGGCCCCCCCAGCGCCCCGGGACCTCCGCGTAGGCACTGCCTTCTAGGTCCGGCATGTCCCTGGGCTCTGATGGGGGCCCTGCTGTCTGCAGGAGCTCGTATGTGTCTGCAGAACGGCCCTGGGAGCAGGGCTGAGCCCTGTGGCCCAGCTTCTGAGACGCCTGGCTCCAGGGGGCAGCCAAGGATCGCGGGGCCTCAGAAGCAGGGGGCAGGAGGTGGCCCCGGGGCGTGGGAGGCCCCGTAGGACCCTGCTCAGAGCTCACCCCAGAGAGGGCAGACCCCGGGCCATCAGGCCTGTTCTGGCCTCCAGCCGAGAGTCTCTTCGGGGGCTCCTTGCTTGGGGAGCTCGCCTGGGGCCTGCCGGACGCCTCTGTGCCCAGGCCTAGCCGTGCCTGGTTCACCCTCCTCAGGGCTGAGTAGACGCTGCCGCTGGGGCTTCCAAAGGACTCGTCCAGGAGGGAGGCGCTCCTCTCCGGGAGGAGGGGCACCCTGTCGGGGGCCTGGGGAGGCAGAAACAGAACCTCGGGGACGCGCCCCCACCGCTCAGATGCCCTCAGGTAGATGGAAGCTCTCGACAAGCCGCGGCCCCTGTCCTGGCTCAGTGTACCCCCCGTCACGTGGAAGTGTTGGCTGACGTTCGGGCCCCCACGCTCCTCTGAGTCTAGTCTTGCCTTGGCATGGGAGGCCAGCGGCACTACCCGAGCTCGTCCTGCCCTGTCCTCCCTCCAGAGTGGTCCACGGGCCCCTCAGAGCCCCCTGAGCCCACCCGCTCGCTGCCCCCCCCATCAGACTAGACCATCGCCCAAGGGTGTCATTGGGTGTTTATTCCACAAAGCGTGCTGGGTACCAGCTGTGTGTGCAAGACACTGTCCCCGTGCCAAGGAGCCAGGAGCTGGGGGGGAAAGACCAACTCATAGGCACCCCCCGCCATAGTTCAGAGGAATTTCAGGCATTTCTTACCCGTTTTCTCATTCGAGCCTCAGAGGAACTGTAGGAATGGTAAACTGAGGCACACGGCTAGGAAGGCCCAGTGAGGCTGGAGCACACCCAGCTGGCCAGAAGCAAGGCCCTGGGTGGGTGAGCCTGCACCTCCATGGGCCTGGTGCTCCCACCCCACAGCCTGAGGCCGGACCTGTGGGCCTGGCACGGCCCCGACCCGAGGGGCTCAGAATGCTGCTCACCGCCAGCCATTCGTCCTCAGAGAAGCTGCTGGAACTGGCATCCAGGCTCTTCTTGGTGTGGAGGGGGGAGACCTGAGGCTTTGGGCAGGACCAGGGGCTGGCAGCCTCGTCCGGGACCTCCTTGGGGGACGCTGTGGCAGGTGGGTTTTCCAGGCCCAGACTGGTGTGGTGGAGGCCCAGGGTGATGGCATCATAGAGATCACTGTCCTCCAGCTGGGGGCATTGGGGGCACAGCGGGTGTGCGGTCATGACCCCCCGCTGACCTCCAGTGGCCTGCCAGTGACGGCCGGCGAGGGATCGACACATGCCCCCCAGGTCCCGGACCTCAGGGAAGATGCTGCCTCAGTCTCCCCTTTTCAAACAGGGACCATGACCACGAACCGAGTGCCCCGGATGGCAGTCGTGTGCCCGGCGGCACACACCCCAGGCCCGGGCACCCTGCCCCACCCCTGCACCCTGGAGAAGGGGGTGCCTACCCGGGGACAGGCAGCAGACAGGGTCTCCCCAAAGGGCTCAAACTGCACCTCCTGGTAATGGCGTACAAGGTCAGCCAGGGTGGTGTGGCTGTGGGTGTCCCCCGAGACCAGGTAGCGCCGGTTCTGCAGCTGGTTGATGACAAAGTGCCGACAGCGGTCGCTGCCCCTGCAGCACAAACCGGGGGGGCTGTGGGCGGTCCAGCCTCGGCCAGGCTGCCCCATGGGCTCCAGCACATACTGCCCGCACAGGCCTCTGTGTGTCCTCTGTCACGGGGCCTGCGGGCGGCTGTGCAGGGTTGGGAGCCGGGGAGTGGCCCCGGGTCCCGGGGAAGTCCCTAAGCCTGCCCAGTGGGGCCAGGGAGGCCCCCAGCGGGGGCGCCAAATTTAGAGGGCACCACGGAACTCAGCAGCCGAAATCTAAGGCAATATCTTAGAAAACCAAAATCTATACCCAGAAGTCCATGATGAGCAAAGTACTAAAATCTTAAACCAAAACAAGGTCCAACCCCGACTTACTCAGCACCACGTGCCCTGCCCTAAACCCCTGGGGTTCCAGCCCCGCCCCCAGTCTGCCCTGGGGACTCCTGCCCTGCTGGGGTCCTGTCCTCCTGGACGGACCAAGGACCTTTCTGCAGTGAAGCACCAAGCCCCCAGTGCCGCGCGGAGGGACGGATTCCCGCCTCCGCAGGCTCCCCGTGCTCCCGTGGGGCCACCACCCAGAGCAGAGCGGAGCGCGGTTCCGCTGCGAAGACTCCCGCCTGCCCCCGTGCGTCTGTGCTGCTGTCACACAGGGAACTCACTTCCTCCTCTCAACCCTGTGTCTGTGAGATCGACTCCTGTCCCAGCACAAGCAGCTCCCCAACCCCCGTGGCTGGGCGTTGCGGTCGTTTCCAGGTTTGGGCTGCTAGAAATAAGCTGCCGTGGACCTTCTTGTACGCGTCTCTCGGCCGAGGTGCGAGCGCGTTTCTGTGGACGCTATGCCAGGAGCGCACCGGGGCTCGGGGATGCGCCTCTGTTGAGCTCGGTAGATTCTGGCGAATCGTTCTCTGGAAGCGTTGCGATGCCGGACTGCTCCAGCTCCGCCACACCCTCGCCAGCTGTCCGGTGTCCGTCTTCCCAATTCTCGCCATTCCTTCTGGGTGGCATTTGTGCCCCCGAAGCCCGCATGTTGTTGCCCTTTGGACAGCTCCTTTTGTGAGGTGCCCGTTCGAGTCTTTCCCCCTTATTTACCGTGTTGTCTCCGTCTTAGTGATTTGCGGGAGCTCTTCGTATGTTCTGGCGGGAGTCCTTTGGTAGGTACGTGTAATACAGCACGTAACTTCTCCCGAAACTCTGGTTTGTCCTTTCATTCACTTACTGCTATCTTCTGATGAACAAAAAGTCTTAATTTTAAAAAGAAATCCAATGTATCCACCTTCTCTTTTATGGTTAGTAGGTTTGTGTCTTAAGAAATCTTTGTCTTTCTTGAAGTCTTGAAAATTTTTCCTGTTTTCTTTTGGAAATGTCCTGCTTTGTTTTTCTCACTCGGGTCTATGATCCTTCTAGATTAGTTCAATCACGTGCGTGGTGTGAGGTGGTCGTTGCTTTCCGTCTGGATGGCCGATTGCTCCCGCACCCCTTACTGCGAAGACTTGCCTTTCCCCATGGAAGTGCTGTGAAGTGGGTCAGCACGTGTGTGGGGCTGCTTCTGGACCCCATGGCGCTCCACGCGTCCGTCTACCCATCAGGTACCTCTAAGCAACTGTATAAGTTGGCGTTCTGCCTCAACCATGTCTGGAAGAAAGAGCTCTGACACTAGAACGACACTTGGAAGCTGCTGAGCTCACGTTTCCAAGTGCGCAGCATGGTACCCGGCACATAGAATAACAATCACCATTGTAATAGTGACCAGCATTTATTAGGTCCTTACGATGTCCCAGCCCCTGTGCCAGGCGCCTTTCAATGTATAAACCCGGCCAACCCGGGTGTTCAGCCATCCTACGACGTTGGTACTACAATGTTCCCATCCTACAGATGAAGAGACAGAGGCCCAGGGAAGCCCACGCTCAAGGTCACCGTTTGAGCTGGGGCCGTCTGAGCAGGCGATAACTTTGTGTCTGAGATGAGGCCTCTGAGGTTTGCCCGGAGCCCTGGCCTCGCTTCCTGACGGGGAGGGGGCTTCTCCCTTCCTCCGCCTTCCCCGACCCAGCCTCCTCTCCAGCCCGGGCCTGATGTCCCATCTCGGCTTCATCGTGGCCGTCCTCCCCGTCCTGTACCATAGCCTCATCATTTCACGGGTCCCCACGGGCCTCACACGTCCAGCCTGTCTTCAGGCCCTCCGTGCACAGGCTGCCAGAAGGACCCTGACCCAACGGCCCTCCTGGTTCCACAGACGTCGTCCCGCCCTCCTGTGCAGGCACGCCTCCCCAGGCACCTGCCGCCCCAGCCTCTCGCGGCTCCCCCGGTGCCCCCGCCCCCTCCCTTCGAAAGCTGGAGCCATGTCCCGTGTCCAGCGCTGCTCACAACCGAGTGCTAAGCCTGTGATGGATGCAGGTGGGGTGGCGCGGCCAGCGCCCAGGGAGAGCCAGGCGGTGAGGGCTGGGGGTCACCTGTCTCATCTGTGAGGCGGCTGCGGGGACCTCACAGACGGCTTCCTCTCCTACCTGTAGGACAAGATGTAGCCGGTGGCCCGGTCACTGAGGCGGATGAGGAAGGAGCCGAGAGCCTTGTCCCCAAGCAGCTGCTCCGTCTGCCTGGGCAGAGGACATGCAATTAACGGGGGCCCGTGCCCGTGCGGCAGCAGGAGCGGGCAGACTCGTACCTGCCGCAGAGTCCCTGCTGGCCACGCCCTTGGGCGCCAGACCCAGCGCACAGCCCTCCAGCCCTCCACGGGGGCCTCTCTCAGACCTGCGGCTGCAACTGTGGTCTGTGTGCACTCAGACCGGCAAACTTGAGACTCAGTCTTGGGCTGGGTGGGAGCCCTGAGGCCCCATGTGCACCACCCTCCAGGGCAGCCTCAGTGGCAGGCACAATAGCCACTGACCCTGGCCACCCACTCTCTGCCTGAGTGTCCCTGTAGTAAGAATGAGTCCATATAGCTGGAGATGTTTAGGTTTGGGGAGGTCCCTGCCTCAGGACCACTGTACAGTTGTGCAGGCTGTGCACTGCACAAGAGTTCCTACAGGGAGGAGGTGCTGCTATGCCTGGAGCCTGATCACAATAGCAACTCCTAGGCTCTCGTCTCCCCTGCATGTCCCTTCCAGCCCGAGGCAGCTATGGACATTTCTGAATGATGCCAAGTATTTTGGAGACATGGAGGAAAATTCCAGCTCTCTCTGGTTTGGCAGTACATAGACCACTCGCTCACCGAACACATACTGAGTGCCTGACTGCTCCGTCGACTGCACATTCTGCACAGCCCAGTACTAAATCAGAGCGCGGAGCCCCTCACTCACAAAGGGAGTATTTCAAGATGGGGATGGCAGAGCCATAAAGTAAGTTCCTTTGTCCCGAGCTCTGGCTGCTTGCACGTCCGGCGCCATGCGAACTCTGTTCCCCACATCGCAGCCTCCACTGTGGGGTAGCGCACGTCCAGGGTGGCCCGGATCGACCCCCGCTCAAAGTAGCTCTCTCACCCTCCCTAGGAGTGGTGTCCCGTTTGGGTGACAGCTGGATGGCCTTCCGGTCGCTCACCCGGTTCTCGGGGCAGGTCCCAATGCCCCTGCGCCTGCCCAGTCTCTCTTCCTGACCGACACTCAGAGTGGGGGCCGCTGCGCTCGCCCCCTGCCCACAGGAGCGGCTGCCAGAGGACATGGCACTCCTCAGTCTGCTCCCTGCCAACCCGGGGCGCAGCAGGGGCCAGACTTGTCCCGGGGGCCCCAGACCTTTCTCTCGGCCCCGACGGGCTGCACGGGGCATGTGGACGGGGCCGCTTACTTGCGGGTAATGAATCCGTGAAACCAGGGGGGCAGGGCTCCGTCCTGCAGGATGAGGGGCGCCTGCGTCTCCGTGAACCACGTCAGGGCCAGCTCCTGCAGCTTGGCCAGGGCCCGGCTGTCCCCTGCCTCTTCGGGGAGCCGCTTCAGGCTGCCCGCCATTCTGGCCAGCGCTAAATGGGAACAGAGCGCAGACCGCGCACATGCCTCTTTATCTGTGTGCGCCCCGCTCATTTGCCTGAGCCCGTGCCTGCCCCAACCCCCAGCCACCACAGCACACAGGAGCCCTATTGTCAGCTCTCCTTCCTGACTCTGGGGCGGACACCTCGTGTGGCTGGAGACACTGGGGGAACATCCTATTAGCAGCTGGGTTCGGGGGAACTGGATAAGGGAGGAAGCCCCAGACTTCCTGGCCCCTTTCCCCCAGCCTCCAGCCTCGGCCCCGGCTGGAGACCAGGCCCTGGCTGAGGTCGTCAGCCCAGCTGCCGTTAGCAAGGCAGTGGGGTTAAATTCTGTTTGTCCTTCCCTCGTGGAGGCCCTGGTGAATTTCTGTGCTGACCGATCTCCTTCCACTCAAGTTGTATTGTCCACTGTGCGCCATGTGCCCTGGGCTGTGGGAATCACGTCGTGCACGAAACAGCACCGAGTCCACGTACAGAACATGGTGTCAAGTGTAATGTGCACCCCGATGGAAAGGGGGAGCGTGGAAAGGGCGTGGCTCACGTCACTTAGACAGGGGTTGGGTGGGGGCGGGGTTGAGGGGGTCTTGCCCAGAGGTGACTGGAGCAGACAGGTGCCCGGGGAGACGAGAGGCCGCTCGCCTGCAGAGGATGAGGGGGTCTTCACCGGAGATGCGGGAGAACAACCGGGACGCGCGTCCGGCAGAGCTGATGAAGACACACATCACATCCCGGCACCGCGGGCACTTTGAGGCCTAGTCCAGTGCCATTGATTTCCGCCGGAAGGCCATGTGTTTTATTATGTGCATGTAAAAATGCAATTCTGAGAAGTCTGTGGGCGTCACCAGACCCCAAAGGGGAAGCTGGGGTCTGACGCAGAGTTGGTCTGCTGCCAAAGTGAGTTCCTGCACGTATTCAAATGCAAAGAAATGTGTTTTTATGATTTTCCATGAGGCACTCTCCCCACCTCCCTTTCAGGCGCTACTCTCGTGGGCAGAACCTGGTCATTTGCATAGGAAGACAAAGGCATTCTGTGCCCGAGGGGCCAGGGCGAGGGTCCCCAGTGGGGCAAACAGGCAGGAGTCTCTCTCCGTGCTCAGAGGACAAGCAAGGCCCAGGTCTGGGGGCCTAAGGGGCTCCGTGAAGGACTGGGGGTGGATGGTCCCTGACAGCCCACTGCTCAGTACCCCCCGTGGTCACCTAGGGGGACACTGGTGTGGCTGTGCCCCTCAGATTCCCCTCCCCGGGGCGCCCTGAGGGGCTGGGCCTGGGACCCTGGCCCCCGTTGGCTGGCTCTGCAGCTTTGAGGGAGGTCCTAACCCTCACCACCTCTCAGGGCCTTCGTCTATGCAAACGGAGGGGAGAACCCTCCCTGGCAGGGTCTGGGGCTTCAGAAGGCTGTTGGGCGGCAGCAAGAAACGTCAGCCCCCGCTCCCGTTTCCCTGCGGCTGGGGACTCCTCCAAAGCCGGCTGTGTCTGTCGGGTCACCACCCCCTCGTGCTGGGTTCTTCTTCCGAGGTCGTGCCCCTCCTGTCGGACCCACACCTGGCAGCGGGCCATCCCCCATGGGGCTCCGGCCGGAGGGCGCCCAGTCTGGCTTGCCCTCCCAGAGGCCACCCCCAAGGTCCGTCCAGCCGTCCTGACCGGGGACCCGGCCCCAGCTCTCCACACCGTCTTTCCTGAGCCCGTGCAGTGGCCATGGGAGGCGCCGTGGCCTCGTCAGAGAATTCTAGTGCTCGTTGTTGTTTGTGGACGTGACGGTTTCACACCCTCTGTCATTCCGTCGTTCCTCCCTGACACGAGGGCCTGGGGAGCCAGCAAGCCGATTTCTTTGTCTGCCTCATTCTCCACTCTGTCCTGTGCCTAGAACAGTGCTTGGCACACGTAGACGCTCAACAGACACGTTTAATTTAACTTGAATCACTTACTCACTTACGTTTTATTTAAATTCAAGTTAGTTAACATACAGTGTGTTAGTAGTTCCAGGGGAAGAATTTAGTGATTCGTCATTAACACCCAGCACTCACTCAACAGGCATATTTTAAATGATTCTTCAGATACATGATACACTCATGTGGCGGTTAAAAACAAAATATATAAAAAGGTATCCATGACAATATTTTCCGTCCAGGCATTAGATCCCACGCACCCAGTCCTTCTCACTCCCGCGGGACCCACGGCCGCGCCTTCCCTGCATGTCCTTCCTGGGTCTCTCTACGAACCCCCAACTCGGTACGTAGATTCTTACTTGGGCAGAATCCCGTACGCCATTCTGTACGCGTGCAGCGCTCCGCTTTGTGACACAACCCAGCGCGCCATCCTGGAGCTCTGCCTGTAGGAGGCCCCCCCGGGCGCCGTGCGGGCCCTGGCAACGGGACAATCCCGCTGTGGCTGCCCCGTGAGCTTTGTGACCAGCCCCCCGCGGGAGGCTACTTGATCGTTTCGAATGTTCCGCTGGTTCCAACATCGCGGCAGTGGATGGCCTCACGCGCACTCGACCGTGCTCAAGTGTGAGGACGCCCACGGAACACCATCCCCTGAGCGGCACCGCTCCCCTCAAAGGCTGCTTGTGTCTCTGGTTTGGGTAGATGTCGCCAAATTGCCTTCTTTCGGGGTTGTAGTCATTCGTGCTCAGTAACTACTGGCGGAGTGGGCAGACGCAGGGATAATATTTTCCAGCTCAGTCTTTTTGGGGCCTCCCGCTTGCAAGAAGCACCAGGGGAGAGGCTGACGCTGGTCAGGAGAGGTCACCAGTTTCACTAGGACCCTCTGGCCCCTCGATGCCACTGAGCAAGTCTGTTCCTACACAGCGGCCAGGGGCGGCGGGGGGGGGGGGAACAGTCCCCCCGGGAGATGCCCTCAGGGCCCCCCTCCCACCCCACGTGGGCAGCTCCACTGTAGCCACAGGACAACAGCCAGGTCCTGGGAACTCGTCAAGGGCCCGTAGAAATGTCTGGGACCCAAGTGGGGAGACACCCCAACACTCCAAAATCCAAGAAGAGAAAACTATAAAATCACAATGAACCAGTGTGTACGCAAATGTCTAGACAATGGATATTGCATCAACTTTATTGAGCATTCATGAAAGAGTCATCACATCCGAAAACGATTGGGAGGTCAGATGGTTCCCCGTGCCCCCCGCCCGCCTGCCAGGACCCCCGAGTGCGCAGGAAAACTGCCAAGAAGTTACCACCAGCCACCAATTAAATGAATTCTCAAAGCCAAATCCTTCCAAAGCAAAATCATATAAAAATATTTTCCCAAGGGCCTCCTGGGTGGCTCAGTCGTTAAGCATCTGCGTGATCCCAGCGTTCTGGGATCGAGCCCCACATCAGGCTCCTCCTCTATGAGCCTGCTTCTTCCTCTCCCACTCCCCCTGCTTGTGTTCCCTCTCTCGCTGGCTGTCTCTCTCTCTCTCTCTCTCTCTCTGTCAAATAAATAAAATCTTTTAAAATATATATATTTTTTTCCAAAAGTTCAAAGCAAAAAAATGTGTGTCTGTGCATATATATATATATGCGCATTTTTTTATAATGTAAAATGGGACCGTCATTTCAAAATTATATATATTTGATTTGAAGTGAAATGGGGTCTCCAAAGATGTCTTGGACCTACCATGGTCTTAAAAACACCGCCAGCCCCACCTCCTCCACAGAACACCCCTGCTCGGGGCCCGTGGGCTCCTGAGCACTGCGGAGGAAAGGGAAACCACCCCTTAGACCAGCGGGCCTCCCTGTCCGTCACCTCTCAGTCTTGGTGTCAAGAACAAGTCGGCTTCTCCATCGATCATCTGGCCTCAGCCGTGACTAGGTCCGAGTCCCAGGCAAACTGACAATCTGCAGTTGCAGGGCGTGTGCTCGTGAGGCCCAAAGGAGGGACGGCCACGTAGAGGTCAGTTTAGGGCCTGCTGCGAAGATCGGGGTCAAAGACCATATGTTAAGAACCCTGTTCTACAGCTTCTCGGAGGCCAGATGCGGGCCTGGCGCACCGGACGGCCTGCACAGCGGCCCCAGGTCCCCCCCGACAGCCGGGAGCACGGAGCCCGACCACGGCAGGTCCATGATGATGCACCAGGCACTTCAAATACCCCTCATTTCCTTTCATCTCATCCCAAGCACGGCAGTGAGACCGCGCCCGTGTGTCGCCACTGCAGAGACAGGAAACAGACCCAGGACTGGAAAAGGCCTGGCCTGCCCCAGACCAAGCAGGACGCAGTGGCAGGGCCTCTCCACGCGCGCGTGGCCCTGGGGCTTCGCTCCTGCCAGTCCCCCGTCCGGGGTGCCTTTCCCTGCTATGCAAATTCTGTACCTACCTTCCAAATGCACCGAATCAAAATTACTAGCTATTTCGCCATATATTCAAACTTCAAAATACAAAAGAAACTCCAGACTCCAAATGGGCCCTTGCTGGGTGTCCTCACACCCTGACCCCTCCTCTGGGGGTCTCCCCCAGCTCTGCTCCCCTAGTTGCTTGGCCTGCGTCAGCACCTCTTACGCTCCTTTTGGGGACTCCTTCTCCCAAACTGGGTACTGCCGGAACTCTGCCGCTAGCACAGCCCCTGTCCACGTGGTCAGTTGAAATGCCCCCACCTCCCAGACGGCCTCGCAGGGAAGCTGCACAAGGGGGAGGAACCTGAGGGCTGGGGGCCCAGGGAGGGGAGCCCTGAAGGCAGGTGGGCTGCTGTCCTGGGCACAGTGCCAGGCTGAGAAACAGGACAGGGAACAGAAAGGACCCAAGGCCCCTGCAGCTGCGGCCCCACTGCCTGCCCTGGGGTCAAGGCCCCACCCGCTCCCTGGGCCGTGGGGCTCCCCCTAACTCCTCTGCAGGCCTCACGTGCCTGGCACCCAGCCCCCTGCCCACCGTCTGCCTTCCATGCCCACCATCTGCCCTCCATGCCCTCCACCGTCCTGCCTCTGCCTATCCGAGCCCTGGAGCCCTGGCCCCGGGGGCTGGGAGGGTGGCCAGCACCTCAGGTGACCTCCCTCGAGGAAAGGCAGCCACAAGGTGTGGAGATTTGCCTGCCCATTTGGTAGGGAAATGAGGCCTTCTGGAAGCCAGAGTCTGCAAATCCGGGCGGAGAGGGTCCGTGGCGGGATGGGGGTAGGGTGCACTCCTCTCTCTGCAGCTCCCCCGACCGCCCAGGGCACTTCGGACACTGGGGCCAGGCCCTAGCCCTTCTGGGACTCAGTGGCACAGAGCCCAGAGTCACACAGCCCTTCCCTTGCTTTGTCCCCCTCCCACGACCCTGTCAGGGCAGGAGGCGCGGTGCAGGGCAATGTGGACGCGTGCGTGGACGGCGCTCTCCCCGGAGCTGGTGGTGGGGCCTCCCCGTGGGGCCGCTCACTGGGCCCTGCAGCCTCCGCTCTGACACCAGCCTGGCTCCCCTGGTCCCTCTCCAGCGCCGCCGCACCCTGAACTCCAATCCCCTCCGCATCCAGAACCACTTCCTCCACACGTGCTCTGGGGTTAGCCAGGCCCTCCCAAGATCCCCGTGTCCCTGACCTCCCGAGAAGGGGGGGCACTGTGGTTAGGGCCACTTCCCAGCAGGGCCCAGGGAAGACGCAGACATGTGACCCCCCCCCAAGGAGGAATGCCTACACTGACCACAGAGCGCAGGATGGAAGAGAGCCCCGAAGGGAGGGATCAGGGATTGGTTGGCTGTGATGCCTGAAAAACTCCAGAGGCTGGAAAGAGGAGTCTCCACTGACCCCAGGAGCTGCAGGAAGAAGGCCCACGGGTCTTACAGCGGGGCCTCACCTGGCAGCCCATCCCCTTGCAGTACAGGTGGGAAACGGCAGCCCAGAGAGGGCACAGACATGTCTGAGGACACACAGCACAGCCGGTGGTGAGGTCTCTCCTCTCCGGACTCCCCGCAGGACTGCAGGGTTCCTCCTTTGTCAGGACGGCCACTCGGCCGGCTCGTCCCCCTGGGGTCTGAGAGGCACAGAGGCTGCGCATGGCCGGGCCTCTCACCCCATCCCTCTTGAGGGAAACTGGCCCAGGATGAGTCAGTGGCTCTGTGTCCCTGGGGCTTGCCCAGAGGCTGGCCATGTGGGAGCAAGCTGACTGCCCAAATTTCCCCTTTCGGGTAAACAGCAGCCACTTCCTCCTGGGTTGGCCACTTCCTTCTGGTCACTGGGCTACAAGAGGCTAGAGGGGGCAGACCCTGAGGCCCCAAGCAGGCCTGTCCTAGACATGGGGTGGGGGGCGGTTACACAGGCCCCTGACCACAGGACCCGGACGTTCAGCTAGGAGACCTGGGGACCTGCAAAGTGTCCATGAGCGATGTTAGAAGGGCCACAAGGGAGGACCCAGGAGCTGGCAGAGTCCCGCGTAGGAGGGCCTTGAGCGGGGGATCCGGCTGGAAGGGAAGGGAACTGAAGCTGCATTTTTCAGCATTTTACATAAACGACTAAACTTGTCCAAATGGAGGGTGGGGGAGGGGCAGCAGGAGACGAGATAAAGCTCCATCCTGTAGCCCCTTCAGGGCATGGCCCTCCGGACCCGGGCGTGACACAATGCAGGGTTTGTTCCTGGAAAACCAGCGTCCTGGAGTGGGCAGGGCTGGTGGCCTGGGAGAGGTCTGGGGGTCGGGGTCAATCCTGAAGGCTCGGGCCACTTCTGGGCTGGGCCCTGGGGGGGCAGGGACTCTGCTGAGAGGCTGTGGCCACTCCGTCCGGCTCACTGGGGTCTCAGGGCCTGTGGCCGAGCAGCTTCCCCAGAGGGCCACATTCTGGGCCTGGCCAGGGCAGTCTGTTCCTGATTCCGTAGGCCCAGCCCTGGGCTCCGCCAGCTCTCAAGGGGCCTGCGAAACGTCTGTAGCCTAAGACAGATACACTTGGGCTCCAAAGCCCAAGAGAAAGCAAGATCCACATTAATAAGCATTTAATTAGATGTCTACACAGTGTAACATTAAATCAATGTCATAGTAATCATTAAAATGTCACTCCTTTTAGGGGCGCCCGGCTGGCTCAGTCAGTAGAGCGTGCAACTCTTGACCTTGGAGTTGTGAGTTCAAGCCCCACGTGGGGCGGACAGGGCACTTAAAAACAAATAAATAAACTTTAAAAAGAAATGTCACTCCCTTTGAAAACAATGCGTAGGCTGGATTTCTCTCACTCAGCCAGGGTGCCCACACAGACACGATGGCTGCCAAGAAACCGTAAGCCGACCATAAATTAAGATGAATTCCTCTGTCAGATAATATCAGGATCATAATTATGGAAATGCCTTCACACTTTTTTAGAGCAATGTTTACCACAGAATATGGGGGATTTTAACGTGTTGGAGGTGATGTGGGGTGTGGCCCGGCCCCAGGAAGACTGGGGCAGAGGCGGCCTCCTGCTCCGCCAGGGGTGGCTGGGGACTGAGCCGGCTCCGGGGCAGGAGGGTCAGGCTGGGGCCCAGCTTGTCCGCTGAGAAGCACAGATGCCAGCCGTGGAGGGACGGTAGCGGTCCCTTGTCCGGTCCCGTCTGCACGGGCTGGGGCTCAGCCCTGGGCCGTCCTGACACTTAGCAGAAATTGGTCTCTGCGAGGTGGAACCAGGCTCAGCTCTGTCCTCTGGGACCACAGGCCACGGCCACCCCTACTTTCGCACAACTGGCTGACACAGCTGAGGACAGAGGGCTGTCCCCCGCTCCTCCCTGGCCTCCTGGGCGCCTCTCGAGCGAAGGCGCAGCTACACGGATCCAGCGCTCCCAGCTGTTCCCCTTTCCACGGGATTTCCGGGTCACATCCCACCCTGGCCGCCTCACCCCGCAAGCCCATTAGTCACTGCCCCTCTCACCCACAGGGCGAGGCCCGAATCGAACTCGGTTCCCTCTCTCCCCAGGGCGGCCCATCCCGCTCCTGCAGGGTGCTCTCGGGCCTCCCCTGTGGGGGACTGGTCCACTGCTCGATCCCCCCTCTCAGAAGCTGCCGTCTGAGAAGGACATCTGTGTTAACTGTACAGGAATGATAAGAACACTGGAACGGACAGAGTGCCGAGCACTTTCACATGCACTGCTCCTGTAAGCCCCACAAGAACCATGGTACCCGTTGTATGATCCCCACTCTACAGATGAAGAGCCTGAGGCTCAGAGAGGTCAAATAACCTGCCCAAGGTCACAGCTCTGGTGAGGGCAGAGCTCAGAGGCAAGCCCACCTTCTACACTGTGTGTCTGGTGCTTCAAGAGCACCCAGGGCATGAAGGGGGGGGGACCCTCACTGTGGCCACCCGAGGGACTGCTGATGGCCCCGGGGAGGGGTGTCAGTGGGGCAGCGGAGGCAGGACCTGTGTGTGGCTGGCTGGGCAAGCGGGAGCTCACTCTTCCTGCGTGTCTGATGTTGGCAGACTCGTCTGGTGCCCTGTCGCTCTCAGAAAGCTAAGCTTTCCAGCTTTTATCGTGCTCTCTTACGTGTCTGTATAAGAACACGCAGAAGGAAGAACGGGGGATATCTGCTTTGATTCGGCCCTTGCAGGAACAAAGCTAGAACCTTCTTTCCTTCTTTCTTTCCGTGGAGGTGTGGTCGACACGTGGTGTCACATCAGTTCCTGGTGTCGGCGGAGCGGGTGGCAGTGTCGCTGCTCGGCAGGTTCCGGCTCCCCGGCCTGCACCTGCTCAGCGGACCTCTGCACCGCTCCCCTGAAGGCCCCGACCTCCCGCTGCCCCACCTGCCCTCGGCTAAGGTCCACGTTCTCCTCGGCATTGAAGGGCCTGCTTCTCTTGTGTTGGTGTGTCTGTCTTCCAGAGTCCACGCACAGGCTTAATCGTGCGGGCTCCGTCTTTCGCCGGCCTATTTCGCTCAGCACCCCGGCCTTGGGCCCACGTGGTCGCGGCTGCCTCGGTCCCGTCCTTCCTCCCGCTTCCTCTTTCGGGCGACGGCCAGTTTCGCGCGGTCGTGGCCGCTGCCGGGCCGCCCGCCGTCCGCGGCGGGTCTCCCGCGTCCCTCCTGGAAGGGCAGCCGGCACAGGTGCCGCGGGCCTCGCGTGGCAGGTGCGCCGAGCGCCAGCTCCCGGCCGGCTTGGGCCCGGGCGGCGGGACTCCAAGTCCCAGGCTGCCTTGCGCGCCCGCGGGCCG